>NC_072823.1:7567391-7870434 GCF_027744805.1 Dunckerocampus dactyliophorus
AAGAACATGTACAAGAATAAAGTTGAAAAACCCAACAGAAATGGAAAAAACACGAGAAAAGGGTCGTATTCTAATGACAAAGAAGTTTCACTTTTATGACAATAAAATCATATGTGGCCCTTGCTGGAAAAAGTTTGGACACCTCTGACTTGTCATGTGTTTTATTTGCATAAAAATTACAAACAAGTTAAAAAAGTAGTATTAAAAAATATGCCAAAAAAGTAATTGGCAAAAAAAAAAAATAATGTATCACCCATCACAGGATGTTGCCTAAGTGTTGCTGACTGGACCCGAGGCAGTGCTGCTCCAGCATAACAAAGATGATTTTGAAAGGAAAGAAGGGTAAAATATGGGAGTTTTCCGGGTTAAAATGGGAGGATTGACAGTTATGGTCTGCAGCCCAGATGAAGGAGAGCTGGAATTGTGACATTAAAAAAACACAGAATAAAGAAGAATTTTTTACTGACTTTGTGTCTCCTACAGTTTCCATGATTGCAATTACATGCACATACGTCATAGGCAATTATGCAAATGAGACGACCGCAACATGGAGCGACTTTTGGGATAGCCAATGGCGGCTTTCCTCACTGAGGCGCTAGCAACACGACCCCTGGCCACGTCTCAAACGACACTTTGGACACAACAGGACCCACACAAGGCGGTGCGGAGGTTGGCTGCGGACCGGGAAGAAGCGAACACTGGCTTCCAACGTCAAGGTAGGATCCAAACTGTTGGGCTGTATGGAACAAAGGCCACCTACCTGTACTTGTTCAGCTAGTTTCCATGGCACCGGGGCGTTAGTCTCCTTCGTCCGCTAAAAGTTGACAATGACTGTTCCCAAAAGTTTTTGAACACACCGAAGAGGTTCCACTATGCTTGGAAGCTGTTTCTATTTTACACCAAGCCGCAATGGCATTCTTAAAATGAGCATTCAGGTAAAGGTATGGACACACACTTTTGAATTCATCCCTCAGTGTACGCTTGTTTTGTACACGGAGAACAGACGTTCTTTTAGGGAGCTCGCAGCCCATACATGAGAGAACATTGTCCAAAAACCTCTTGCCTATTACAAATAATATCAATTCTACCATTTCTACCAAATGCCGTGAGAGTTATTTATGTTTAAGTTGTAATCTAATGAAAAGGTCATCATTTTACGAGAAGAATTTCGTAATATTATGAGGAAATGCATTATTTTAGTAGCATAGAGTTGATATATATATATTTTTATTTTTTTTTAAAGAAATCGTAATATGAGAAAAACAAAACAACAAAGTTGTAATTTTTGGAAATTTAGGTTGTGGAAAAAGTTATATTATGAGAATAAAATGGAAAAGACAGCTGTAATGTTATGTGAATTTAGTCAAAATAGTAAGAGAAAAAAAGTTGTATATTAATACGTTGAATTCTCAACATATATTCATGTAAAATTACAGCTGTTTTTTCCATTTCTGCTGTTTTCATTTAATTTTCAACTTAATTCTTGCATTTTTTTCTCATAATTATGATTTATTCCTATTTTGCTTCCAATTTTGTATATTCCTATAGTTCTCCCGTTTTGTTTGTTTCTCATACTATTACATAAAAAAAAAAAAAAATTCAATATTTCAACATTATGCTACTAAACTGTTATTTTTGCTCATACTATGATGTTATGCTCTTAAAATTATGACTTTTTATTTTTAGACTACAACTTTTTTTCTCTTAATATTTTGACTTTATTCTTTTAAAACTACTGCTGATTTTTCCTTTTTTTTAGTTTGATTGTTAAATTAGATTTAAACTCTAACCTACATTGTCCAATTGTCCCAAGACTTTGCCCCGGGGCAATAAAAAAGTAGCTGCGGGCCGCAAATGGGCCCTGGGCCGCAGTTTGGAAACCTCTGGTTTCAATTAAGAAGTACAAAACAGCTAAGTATATGTTATGCACGGGCCATAGTCCATTGTATTTTTAGACTGGGCCAGTTAAAAATGGATGGCTGGCCGCAGTTTGGACAACCCTGTGACTATGCCAAGTAGACTATGCCATTAACTATGCAAAGTTCAACAATATTAAGAAACACATTTCATTTATTGTGGAAGCACTATTTATTTATTTTTAACACACAATTAACATGCGCATGTCTTGTTTGACCCTCGGCCCACACCGTAGTTTGAGGAAATGCAGTGGTGACTGTGGAGCTACAAGTGGGAGCAAATATTGAGCAGAATGGACAAAGAAAAGGGTATTTTGATTGGTGGATTTAGCTTCAAAGTCCTGGCAGATGACTCTCGCAACAAGACCAAACCTATCTGTATCTACTGTCACTGTGATTTGAATTGTCACAGAGTACGTTGACATGCCAGAGAGAAGCGAGAAGGTACTGAAGCACTGCCGGAAGTATTTTTTATTGTCAGTTATACAGCGGTATCTTGGCATAAAAGTTTCCCAACTAATGAGTGGGTTTTTTTGTTAGATGCGAGGCGTTGCTCGGCTGATTTTTTTATTTATTTTTTTTTTGCTTTGAACTGCAAGCTAAAATTTGGGTTACGAGCTGCTAATTAACGGCAGGCATAGCCAAGGACAGTTATTTGGGGGCTTGTGTCAATGTGACCATGGCTGAAGAGCTAGCAACGCACTAGCTAGTTACCGGGAAAGATTTTCAACACATCAGTAAAACATACATACACTATAGCAACTTAATTGATTTATTATTATAGTATTTATTATGTATTGTGTAAAACTATGACAGGAACAGCATCAAATTAAAAGCACGAAATGAATACAGATCCACCACCCACCAGTACTGGCCTAGACTTTCACAGAGGCTGTGTACGGAATAAATATGCACATTAGCATTCAATAAGGTCATCAAGTCTTATCTTTATGCATTCCCACATAGTATCAGCATTTGGGACCAAATATGAGGTGAAAGGAAAAAGTTGAAAAAAACAGTATAGTAGTGTATCTGTATAAGTTAGACAGTGTGTTCAAGGACCAAATGCCACTCGTATTAAACATGCAAAAACTGGGGAATTTCTAAAAGTATGTTATTCTTAAAATAATGTCCCATATTTCCAAAATTTATATCCCTTTTTTAAAAATTGTATGTAGTTATCATAGTTGCGTATAAAATCGTTTACCACAGAGAGAGACATCCCTACTTGTAATAGATAAAACCTTATTTCTGTCTGTGATTAAGTGTGATTAATTATGAGTTAACTATGGACAAAGTGTGATTAATCACGATTAATTATTTTAATCGATTGGCAGCCCCAATTTATTGATTATCACCCAGTAAGTTACTGTTTCATTTGTACAATATGTTCTCCGAACCTGCAGCAAGTGTGAGTGTGGAGTTTGCATGTTCTCCCTGTGCGTGCGTGCGTTTTCTCCGTGTACTCTGGTTTCCTCCCACATTCCAAAAACATGCATGTTAGGTTAATTGGAGACTCCAGATTGTCCATAGGTATGAATGCAAGTGTGAATGGTTGTTTGTCTATATGTGCCCGGCGATGTACCCTGCCTCTCACCCAACGTCAGCTGGGATAAGCTCCAGCATAGAAGATGGATGGATGTTTGATGTCCATTCGTTGTCCATTGTGTTCCTATTATTTGATGAAATATGCTTTTTGTGAATTGGGACTTGGGACGACTGATGAAAAATAGCCTTCATAATCTGGCATATTGAAAGAAATGTTTATTAATTTGCACCGTCTCTGTAAATCAGTGGTGTCCCAACCACGGCCCGGGTGCCATTTGCTGCCCACGGCTATTTTTTAATTGTCCCACATTCACATTCTGAAAGTATAATTTAAGAAGAAAATGGAAAAAAACTAAACAAGAATCATTTAAAAATTTGCAGTCATTTTGCAAGAAAAAAGTCCAAATATTATGAGAACAAAGTTGTAATTTCACCAGAATAAAGTAATATGAGGAAAAATGTAATTTTAGTATCATTTTAAGTCGTAATATTATGAGAAACAAAACAAACAATGAAGTTGTAATTTTTGGAAAATTAGGCTGGGCAAAAAGTTCTATTACGGGAATAAAGTAAAAATATGAAGGGAATAAAGTCATAATATTACGAGAAGAAAATTGAGACACCAGAACCTGCCATGGATATCATGGTTTTATTGAGTGTCTGTGATATGAAGTGTAATTGCATCCTGTAAAATGATTGGCAGTGGAAGTCATGATTGATGTGCTGTTTGCAAAATAATGTACGTGTGCGCACGCTCGGCATCATGTTTACGTGAACGCGCTGCTGCTTCGTCACGCACCACACAACTGGGGGGAGAATGTCTTGTCATCCCCACCATAGCCTTGAGTGAACTTGACACACGGAGCAGCTGTTGAAGAAAACAGCCTGGTTGGTAGGGTTGTTTATTTATCCTTTCAAAGCAGGCCCTTTCCACTCACACTCATGGCAGCATCATGCAGCTGTGCAAAATCCTAAAACAACCTCGTCTAGTTAGGTGAGTGTTGCTTTATGCTAGACCAGGGGTGTCCAAACGTTTTTCCAGCAAGGGCTAAACATACTTTTTTTTATACTGATAACTTTTTGGTCATTTTTTATGCAAATACAACACATGACAAGTCAGAGGTGTCCAAACTTTTCCCAGCAAGGGCCACATAGTGAAAAATGTAAGGTTGCAACTTTGCCACTTTGATAGTTTGTAAAGCAACACAAGTACACAGATATGATCAGAAGTGATATATTTCAAGAAAAAACTGCATCTCAGCTTCGTGATGTACCGGTCAGTGAAATGCTAGTAAAATGACATTATTTTTGCTCACAGTATTACACATTTATTCTTGTAAAATTGCAGCTTTTTTCCCCCTCAATGGAATACCACTCTTTGTGTCTTAATATTTGAACTTTATTCTTGTAAAATTACAGCTATTTTGTCATTTGTGCTGTTTTTTTTCCCCAAACAATGTTAACTTTCCTCTTGTAAAATTTTTTCTCGTAATTATGACTTTATTCTCATATTTTGGCGTTATTTTGGAAGTATTATAACTTTTCCCCAACCTAATTTTCCAAAAATTACATTTTGTTTTATTTGTTTCTTATATTACTACTTCAAAAAAAAAACTTTAATATTTCAACTTTATGTGACGAAAATGACATTATTTTTCCTCGTAATACTACGTTATTCTTGTAAAATTACCACTTTTTCCCATTAGCGTAGGACCTTTTTCTTTTAATATTTTGACTTTATTCTTGTAAAATTACAGCTGTTTTTGCAATTTCTACTATTGTTGTTGTTTTTTTACATTTCCAACTATTTCAATTTCTTGTAAATTTTCTTCTCATAATTATGACTTTATTCCCATAATATTTAGACTTTATTCTCATATTATCACTTTTTCTCCAATCTAATTTTCCAAAAATTACAACTTTATTATTCTTTGTTTTGTCTGTTTCTCATAACATTACATCTTTTAAAAAATAATATATTTTTTCTTTAATATTTCGGCTCTATGCTACTAAAATGACATTATTTTTTGCTCGACTTTTTTCTCGTAATATTTTGACTTTATTTTCATAACATATTTTCCATTTCTGCTCTTTTGTTTAGTTTATAATTTACAGATATTTCAACTTCTTGTATATTTTCTTCTCATAATTGTATGACTTTATTTCTGTAATATTTTGACTTTATTCCCATAATATTGTCACTTTTTCCCCCAACCTAATTTTCCAAAAATGACAACATTCTTTGTTTGTTTCACATAATATTCTGACTTATAAAAAAATAGTGTCTGTTTTTTTTCTTTAATTTTTAAACTGGTTAAATGTTACTAAAATTCCATTATTTTTTTCTCATAATATTACTTATTCTTGTGAAGTTACGACTTCTTTTCTCATTAGATTGAAACTCCATCCATCCATTTTCTATACCGCTTCTTCCTCATTGGGGTCGCGGGGGCATGCTGGAGCCTATCCCAGCTGACTTCGGGCGACAGGCGGGGTACACCCTGGACTGGTCGCCAGCCAATCGCAGGGCACATATAGACAAACAACCATTCATGCTCACATTCATACCTATGGGCAATTTAGAGTCGCCAATTAACCTCACCTGCATGTTTTTGGAATGTGGGAGGAAGCCAGAGTACCCGGAGAAAACCCACGCACACACGGGTGAGAACATGCAAACTCCACACAGAAATGCCCAAGGGAGCATTTTCTCTTAACATTTTGACTTTGTTGTTGTAAAATTACTGTGGATTTTTCCATTTTTGTTGTTGCTTTGTTGTTGTCGTTGGTTTTCTTGTTAAATTATATTTTTTACGTGCCACAGGTCAATAAAAAAATTGCTGCAGGCCACAAATGGACCACAGGCTGCAGTTTGGACAAAAATATAATTTAACAAGAAAACAAAACAAAAAAAAACAACCAACAAAAGTCAAGTAATCTGCAATAAGAATAAAGTCAAAATATAACGACAAAAAAGTTTCAATCTAATGAGAGGAAAAGTCGTAACTTCACAAGAATAAAGCAAAATTATGAGGAAAAATGTAATTTTAATAGTTGAAATATTGAAGAAAATACTTTTTTGAAAGTCATAATATTATGAGGAAAAAATAAATCCAAGTTGTAATTTTAGGAAAATTAGGTTTAATAAAGTAAAAATATTATGTGAATAGTCATGATTACGAGACCAAAATTTACAAGAAGAAATCTGAAATATTTGTCAAAGAACTTTTTTTAATAACAGCAGAAATTTTATGGAAATAAAGTCAAAATATTACGAGAATAAACTCGTAATGTTATGAGGGAAAAAGTCATATTCTAAAGAGCAAAAAGTTGCAATTTTATGAGAACACACTCGTAATATGAGAAAAAATGATATCTTTTTAGTTGCAGAGGGTTGAAATATTACTTTTAATTAAATATTTTTTTGTAACATTTTGAGAAACAAAGTAATTTTTGGAAAATTACATGGGAATAACGTAAAAATATGGGAATAAAGTTATAATATTATGAGAAGAATATTTACAAAGATTTAAGGAAAAAGTTGAAATGTTGCCAAAAAAAAAAAGCAAAAATGGGGAAAAACAGAGCATATCTACATGTGTTGCTTTCCCCCCCAAAATTGTCAATTTACTGTCCCTTTCAAAATATGCCAAGACAACAAGAGCGAGTACATCCCTAAAATATCTGTGCACTGTTGTGACCACAATGCATGAGAGGGTTACAAAACATGTGCGTATACGGCAATACGGATTTCAGCATCCCTGGAATAAAACTTGATTCCTTTTTGATGCTTGAATGACCCAAACGCAATGACGCTCAGAGCAGCATGGACTTTGACTAACACAAAAGTGTACCAGTGGCTCGCACTCATTTACGGATGGCTACAGATTATGAAACTCCGTTTGACTGCGCAAATAAAGAATATGTGAGCAAATATTTAACTGAGGCGTTGAGTGAGTGATGCTTTGTTCTACTCATGGACAAAGCAGGAAATCCTTCATTCTCGGATCATTTTTCACCCTTGCGCATCGGTTTGCTTCCACCCACCCGTAGGGATGGATCATTCGGACTGCACCGTCAGCTTATTATTGGACTGGAAATTGACAATACATTCATGGGAACCAAATTTATGGCACCGCAATAAAAACAGAGTTGAAATAGTAAAAGTTCTAACATAAATAATAGATGATTTTGCATCAGGGCTTCTTGGATCTTATAGACCAGGGGTGTCCAAACGTTGTCAGCGAGGGCCACATCGTGAAAAATGAAAGGATGCAACTTTTCCACTTTGATATTTGTAAAATGTGCTGAAAAGTTAGATATATTTCAAGAAAACAATGCATTTCAGCTTTGTGATGTAGGTGAAATGCTACTAAAATGACATTATTTATACCCATAACATTATGAGTTTATTCTCGTAAAATTGCAATTTTTTCCTCATTCAGTTGCAGCTTTTTCATCTTAATATTTTGAATTTATTCTCATGACATTACAGCTGTTTATTTCCATTTGTGCTGTTTTTTTGTTTTGTTTTTTTAATATCCCTAACTATTCCTAACTCCATAACTATTTCAACTTTCCTCTTGTAATTATCTTGTCACTTTATTCACTTTATTAAAATACATAATTTTCCCATCATATTTTGAGTTTTTGTTAGTAAAATTACTGCTGATTTGTCTATTTTTGCTTCTTTTTTTTTATGGCACCAGTATTTGATATTTGATATTTGATCGGTAGTATTTCATTCGTATTTCTTTTCCTCATTACACAATCTTGATAGTTTTTTTGCTCCTGTATTCATTGGTCATCTTTTTAAGTTATTTTTTTTTCCTATTCGAAAATGATAATGTGTGAAGAAGATAAACACAGGAAGTGAACAAACTATCATGAATGGCGGATACTCTTTCGGACATGTTGAATTGTGCCAGTGTCAACATGTAATGTTCTTTATTGAAGCACAGTGGGCGTAAACTAAAGCATCAACATTTACAATTCCCTTATGAAAGGTGGTGGTTATCTACCGTTTGTAGGAACGATCGCATGAGAGTTGGGCTGCACGCACGCGTGTGTGCTCGCCTTAGAAAGGAGAGAGGGAAGTTGGAGAGGGAGGATGTATCATCTGCCGTTCGCATGTTTCATGTCTGGGCTTGTTCAATAAGCAGCACATATTATGGTGAAGCACCTTTTACTGTATGGTCTCCTCTTGCTTTAAAGAAATACTACCTTTTGAGACCTTTTCATGTCAAAAAAAATTCAAATATCCTCATCAAAATGTTAAGACCAGTTGAAAAATGGCAAGAATTTCCATTTTGCACTGTTTGATTTTAAGGAGGGTCTAAGTAGAGCGTCACCTGGACTTTCTCACTTTCTGTTTTAGCTATGTTCACACTGCAGGTCAGTTCCGTTTTTGTTTTTTTTTTTTGCTCACATGAGACCTGTATCTAATTTTTTTCATGTCCATGTGAACAGTACAATTGCGATTTATTTTTATTTTTATTTTTTTTTCCAAATGCGACTCAGGCCTTGCTCGTATGTGATGTAGGCAAAAGTTCTTGTCAGTCGAAAATAGTTTTTAAAAAGTGCTAGTGAAGCAACTCCTCCCACCCACACGCTCCTGGGAGCAGATGTTCTACACAAACTGCCCTTTAAAATTTATCAGATACATTAGGTGAATTTGCACATTGTATCGGATTGGTGTTGCCGATACCAGCCTAAATTTTTACCGTACGTAGCCATTTATGCGACCTGTACGTCCTCGAAAGGTGTGTTTGACTAAAGATACTCACCGATGTGGGCAAAAGCTCGAGCTGTCATTCAAAAATAATTTTTAAAAAGTGCCAGTGAAGCGGCTCACGGCTCCGATGTCAGACGTCGCAAGTTCTTCACAAACTGCCATAGCCAAAATTCTTACCCTCTTTCTTCTTAATCTGCGACGTGGGATCATTTGGTTAAGAAAATATTACAAAATGGGGGTAAAAAAAAGTAAAGATAAAGTTGGTACTAATAATAGGCTTTTTCACCTATATCACTATCTAACTTCTTAGCATAGCTGCATGTGTTGCTTTACAAAATACCAAAGTGGCAAAGATGCGGCCTTTCTTTTTTCATTATGTGGCCTTGGCTGGCCACCCCTGCTTTTAAAGCAAGAGATTGAATTTGTCATGTATTGACTTTGAACTCTGTTTTGCGGCACAGGCAGCTGTGCGTCTCCAAAAAGCGAAGACCACCACCAAGCAGATAAAGCAATCTCCAATCAATCATGCCTCACAGAGTGAAACTCAGCACTATGGTGTTTCTAGTGATACTGCAGGGAGCGGCGGTAGTCCTCTTCTGTGGCTGGTACGTCCCGCTCAGCAGCCCCTGTGGCTCCGCACCCTCTGATGGGAAAGTTCATGTGCTGCTGCTGTCATCGTGGAGATCGGGTTCCTCCTTTGTGGGTCAGGTGTTCAGTCAGCACCCGTCTGTCTTCTACCTCATGGAGCCTGCTTGGCATGTCTGGACCAAATTGAGGAACACAGGCGCACATGCGCTGCGAATGGCTGTCAGGGATCTTGTGCGTAGCGTGTTCCGGTGCGATTTGTCCGTGATGGAGGCCTACCTACCGGAGCGCCACAACATATCCTCTTTGTTTATGTGGAGTCACAGTCGAGCACTGTGCTCGCTGCCGGCCTGCCCCCTCACCCCACGTGGCCATATCAGCAATCAAACGCAATGCCTTCACTCGTGTGATGAAAGTGGCCTGCAGGGGGCGCAGGAGGCCTGCGCAACTTACAGTCACGTCGTGTTGAAAGAGGTGCGATTCTTTGAACTGGAATCCCTCTATCCTCTCTTTCAGGATCCAAGCCTCGACCTCCGCGTCATTCATCTGGTTCGAGATCCACGGGCTGTCTTGCGGTCTAGAGAGGAGTCAGCCAGAGCATTTGTTAGCGACAACGCTGTTGTCTTGGAGCAGAGAAACGTACCGGCGGCTGAGGTACAGTATCAAGTCATGCAGGAGATTTGCCGTAGCCACGTGCGTGTCTCCGAAAGGGCCCTCCGGAAGTCCCCGCCATTTCTCAAAGGCCGCTACAAACTAGTGCGTTACGAGGATGTGGCGAGAAATCCACTGCAGGAGATCACCGCCATGTATGAGTTTGTCGGACTGGACATGACCGTGCAGCTGAAAGAATGGATTCATCAGCTGACCCACGGAAAAGGTAAAGGTTCTGGGAAGGAGGCCTTCAAAATCACTTCAAGAAACGCTGCAGATGTCTCCCAGGCTTGGCGCACAACGCTGACACACAGTAAGGTCAAGCGTGTCCAGGAAGTGTGCCAGGAGGCCATGTCAATGCTGGGGTACAGGACAGTTCACAGCGACAAAGAACAGAAGAGACTTGACGTGGATTTGCTGGTACCACGTGAACCCTACCGCTTCAGCTGGTTGCCAGCCAAAACTGACGACCCTGCTAAAAGTTAAGCGTGCACCGGTACGACACCATTCTGGACTCAGGTCACAAACACACGTGGCGTGGCCACTACGTCGCCATCCGTGACCGTTCCTCCTGACACTTCAGTTTCATAACCACCCCCTGTCATAAATCAGTAGAAGGACAAGTCAAACACGCTTGTTAATAAAGACGTGTTATTTTCATTCATGCCAATTCTGAGCTTTCTAGCACCAAAACATTCAGGCCATTTGAGACATTCTGAAAAGGCACTTTTTGGGGGGGGGGATTCCGCATTTTTTCCATCTCAGAATTTCATTTTCTACCCCATTCAAACCAATCCAATATAAAAACAGTTACCTCAGTCAGCACATTTGGACTCATAATTTTCTTAACTCCAAGAATATCCTACTTTTCCCCGAACTCAAATGCCCGTTGATCTTGGTAAATCGTCCGTCTTCCGTGCTTTTTTTCTAGTTGTTCAACATCAGGACATTTATTGTGCACTTGTTAAAGAACCCAATTTTTCCTGGAATTCCACATGTTTCTGGTGTTTTCTCACATTTCCCATCCCATTCCAACAGGAAAATACAGTATTTAGCTCATTCAGGACATTTATTTCCCACAACCTAAAACAAAATTCCAGTTTTTCCCAGAATTTCACATTTTTCCAGCCCCAACATTTTCTGTTAAAATGAATGGTGTTTTTCCACAACCCATTCCGAACATTAAATCATTTAGCTCATTCAGGACAGTTGGACCAACAATTTTCTAGATTCCAAGAATTCCCTCTTTTCACAAAATTTCACGTTTTCCAAACTCAAATGCCCTTTGATCTTTGGAATTCTTAATATGTCCATGTTTTCCAATTTGTTAAAACCATTCCAACATCAGGACTTACATTTTGCACTTCTTAAAGATCTGTTTTTCCTGGAATTCCACATTTTTCCAGCGCCACAATTTCCTGATGAAATGAAAGGCGTTTACCCACATTTCCCTCGCCATTCCAATATAAAAATATTCAGCTAGTTCAAGACATTTATTTTCCACATTCTAAAAAAAAAAAAAAAAAATCCCATTTTTTCCCAGAATTCCACATTTTTCCAGCCCCAAAATTTCCTATGTAAATGAATGTTGTTGTTTTTTTCACTTTTCCCAACCCATTGAAAGCTTTCCAACATTAAATAATTTAGCTATTTCAGGGCAGTCGGAGCAACAATTTTCTAGATTCCAAGATTTCTGCTTTACACAAAATTTCACATTTTCCAAATAGGGAATTCTTACTACATCCACATTTTTTCAATTTGTTAAAACCCTTCCTACATTAGGAAAAACGCTTCCTACATTCCTACATACTTCCCACATTCTAAAAAAAAAAAAAATCCCAGTTGTTCCTCAGAATTGCACATTTTTACAACCCCAAAATTTCCTCTTAAAACGAATGGTGTTTTTCCACATTTCCCAACCCATTGGAAACCAACATGAAAACATTTAGCTCATTCAGGACAGTCAAACCAGCAGTTTTCTAAATTCCAAGAATTCCCACTTTACACAAAATGTCACGTTCCTACAAACCATTCCAACATCAGGACATTTATTTTCCGCTTTTTAAAGAGGCATTTTTCCTGGAATTCCACATTTTTCCAGCTTCAATATTTTCCATTGAAATGGTGTTCCTCCACATTCCCCACTCATTAAAACTTAAAAATATTCCACGCATTCAGGACATTTCCCACCTTGTTAAGAAAATAAATCCCAATTTTTTCCAAAATTCTACATTTTTCCAGCCCCCAAATTTCCCAATCAAAATGAATGGTGTTTTTCCACATTTCTCCAACACACTCGAACCATTCCAACATAAAAACAATTTGCACATTCAGGACAGTCTAACCAACAATTTTCTAAACTCCAAGAATTCCCACAATTTTCCAAATACAAATGCCCTTTGATCTTGGGAATTCTTAGTACGGCCACAATTTTTCCAATCTGTTAAAACCATTCCAACATCAGGACTTTTTCCACATTCTTTTTCATAGAATTCCACATTTTTCCAGCCCCTTTTTGAAATGAGTGTTTTTCCACGTTTCCCCAACACGCTCGAAGAATTCCAACATCAAAACATTCAGGCTTCCAGTTTTACCCGCAAAATCCCCACATTTTCCCTTCCAGCATTTCAGTTCAGCTCTTGAGCATGCACACAGTTTCTATCCAAAGTGCCTTTTATACGGTGGGTGATTAGTAGACGCTTACTGCATGAGAGGTGTCTGCGGAGCAGAAGTAAGACTGTAAAGTTGGAGTGTTTGAATTCCCGCTGTCAATATTTGTCTTGTGGTGGGTAGCACAGCGAAAGAGATCAGAATGTTTCTGGTATATAATTAGTGTCTGTTGAGGTTTGAGTGTGTGTTGTCTGTAGGTCCTACAATTCATTAATGAAATTGGTCATTATTATAGTTTGTTTCAAGAACAAATGCAATAAAAAGAAATATGAACCAGGTCCCCACATTATTTGCACCACCATTAATGAAATATTTTCTATATGTGACAACACTTGCCTTTCCCATTTCCCTGAAAACTCTCCAAATATGATGATCGAATGTTTACTATTGTGTAATATTAATATATTTGTTATTACATGTGTAAATGTGTCCTGTACAATGTGATTGCTGGGTTTGGCTTATCTGCTGGGATGTTTTCATATTTATTATGGAATTAATGACTGCAATAAACACCTACACGTACACAATTTCACTCTCGTTTCTCTCCCAAAATAGAACAGGTTAGCCGTTAGTACTGTAACAGTCTTGTGCATTAGAGCACCATCTGCAGGTTGAATATGGTAACGGCAGCGCGGAAGTGGATTTATTTCAACGCACATACATCAGCGGTATTTGGAGGTTTTTCTATTTGTCAACCCAAAGCAGTCAGGTTTTTAATTTTTAACTAATAACGTCTTTGCATAAGTTTGTCATTTTGAATGTTTAACTTACAGGAAGTCACTTTAAATGTGCTAAAGTATGTCCTGTGCAGGAACATTTAGTCCAGGCGTTCTTAAATTTGGGATCACTGGAGTAAGTTGTGGCCCACTTTTAATGAAGTCCATTTTCATTATGTATTTTATATATCGATTTAAAACATTTTTTTTATTTTAAGTAATTAAAAAATGTTTTGTTTATATTTCATTTATTCTCAATTTTATTGAAGTCATTTTAAATTATTTGGATTATTTTTTTACACTTTTAGTAAAGTAATTTTTTCACTTGAATTTATTTTTATTCTTTACACTTATTTCAGTCATTTTTATTTACATTTATTTGTATTACTCTTTACATTTTTATTAGTCCTTTTTCATTTTAATTTATTTTTACACAACTCATTTTTAATTTAACACATTTTTATTAACTTTTTTACACTTTTAAGTAGTTTTTATTTATATTTTGTTTTATTTTACATAGATTGCCTTTTATTGTCCCTATACACATGTACAGTGAGATTTAAACCATCCCTGTGCAGACACATTATGTAAATATAACAATGTAGAAACACAAACTATACACATTTACAGCATAGAATAAAATAACAGTTACAGGAAAAATGAACAATGAAAGAGCAGTGAAATGATATTGCACAGTAACCCATGTCAAGCTAATACGCAATGCCGAAGCCCCAACCTCACTTCCTGTCCGCCCCTCATTCATATTCCCGGGGAACACATTTATAACGACACGCACGAGCACGAGTCTTATTAAATGTCATAAATGGCTTATTTACTCTTATGTCTACTATATTGGATAATAAGAGTCTAAAGGTGACTATGGGGGTATTAGTTAAAATCCAGAGGGTTCTATGATGGTAAAAAAAAAAAAACGAATTTAGAAGGTGGTAAACAGGTTTCCTGCTCTTAACTACGAAGATATTCCATTTGTGAATGATGAATCCTACTTTGTGAAATTGCTCTTGTCATGGCAGGGCCTGCCACCAATTAATTTATTAATTTACTATATATAACGTTTTACGTTCAGAATTCGAACGGGGAACGAAGCTTCAGCTTTGACGAAATACTTAAAATAGGACAACACAGACGCACGGGAACCAGTGAAGCTACCGTGGTAACAAACAAATAGTGTGTCTGTTGAAACCATGTTACTCTGACGATCATAATCACAAACAATAGTACAGTATGTCACGTACAGTATGTTTTACTTTGAAGATGACGAACCGGAAGTGAAGGTTCCTGTGGCTTGCTTGAACAGCGCTGCGGTAACAAGGTACAGCTGCGACACTTTGTTGACCGGATAGCGGAAATGGCCCCGGTGCTTGCGGAGTGAGACATGGGCTCAACGCCTTTGACGCCATGGCTCGATCCACCAACAGGCGCGACCAAGACGGACAATCCCGGGTGAACGCCGCCAACGACGGCGGAGACGGCCGGGACCTGGCGGAGCCTCGGGAACTGTCTCTGGAGGAGGTGCTGAAGTCTTACGAGCAGCCCATCAACGAGGAGCAGGCTTGGGCGGTGTGCTACCAGTGCTGCAGCCGGCTGACGAACACCCACCCGCCGGCCAACACTTGTGTCAAGGACCCGTCCGCCATCCTCCTCCACAGGGACGGCACGGTGTCTCTAGCCCAGGAGACACCAGATGAAGGTAATACTGTCCTCACCCTGCCATGTTTGCTGTTTTTACACGAGTGCTACCTGCCATAAATAACATTTACATATAACATATTTACAGACAACAAACTTCCTGAAATAATTCACATGCTTTTTTGCATTCAATGTTCTAAAGCACTAGTGTCCAAACTTTCCAGTGAGGGCCACATACTCAAAATGAAAGGATGCAAGGTCCACTTTGATAGATTTTTCTTGTAATATTAAGACTTTTTTTCCCAACCTAATTTTCCAACTTTTTAAATTTTGTTTCTCAAAACATGATGACTTAAAAAAATCTTGTAAATTACTGCTGATTTTTCTATTTTTTGCTGTAGGTTTTTAAAGTTTTCTTGAGGCCGCACTTCGGACACCCCTGTTCTCAAGTGTCCTTGGTTAATATACAATACAATACAATACAATATCAATAAAATAACACAATTATATCTTCTTATGACCTACAATTGTTGGCTCTTATTCAAATTCTTCAAACCCCTCTGGAGTCCAACAACTTACTCTCTGACTTAAACAATATAACCATATATCAACAACACATTAAAAACACTTTCATGAAATAATCCTATATCCTATATTAAGGTATCACTATTATTAAGGATATTAAG
The DNA here is from genome assembly GCF_027744805.1 of Dunckerocampus dactyliophorus. Classification (NCBI taxonomy): domain Eukaryota; kingdom Metazoa; phylum Chordata; class Actinopteri; order Syngnathiformes; family Syngnathidae; genus Dunckerocampus; species Dunckerocampus dactyliophorus. The sequence continues at coordinate 7,583,548 of NC_072823.1, forward strand.
GATTGGCTCGGCTGAGTAGTTGCACCCCAAAGCAGAGACGGATGCCGAGTACAACTAACACAGTTTAAAGTTCTATTCCCATAATATTCTGACTTTATTCTGGTTACATTATAACTTCTTCCGCAACCTAATTTGTCAAAAATGAGTCTTTTTTTGTTTTTCTCATAATATTACGTCTTTTAAACAAAAATTTCATTTTTTAAAATCTCAACTTCATGCTACTGAAATGACGTTATTTTTCTGTTGTTCTCGTAAAATTCCGACTTTATCTCGTTAGGTTACAACTTTTTTCTGGTAATATTTTGTCGTTATTCTAGTGGAATTACATCTGCCTTTTACATTTTTGCTGCTTTTGGTTTCTTTTTTTTCTTTTTTCTTTTTTATTTTTAACTTTTTTTGTAAAATTCGTGGCCTATAAAAAAAAAAAAAAAAAAAAAACAGCTGCGGCCTTCAAATGGCCCACAGGCCACACTTTGAATGTCCCTGCTGAAAGTGTGGCTGAAAGTGTTTCCTCAACCTTGATTGTACTTTAACTGGAGCGACTCAGCAGATATATTGTTCTGTTCCTCCGTCTGCCAGGGATCGGTGCTGCATATTCCTGGTAAATGATTAATAATTCAAAATGTTGTACAGATTGTTTTGGAGACGCGAGAGTGGATGTTGCAAAAGACGTATTGCAGTTTGTGGTTGAAAAACACCATTTCTTTGACGAGACAGCTTTTGTATGGAAACGCAGCGTTTGTCTTTCATCGGTATGGTTGCAGTTGTATAAAATATGGGGAATACAGGACCTTTTGGAACAAATTAATCATAAAAAACGAGGTTCCACTGTATTATAAAGTTAGTTTTCCAACATGGTGAATTGAATTTTCATCATGGTTTACTGTGTGTTTCACATTGTTGGTTCTTGAGTGAAGTGTGTGTCTGGACAGCTTTTGGATCAGTCATCTGGTGATGACACACCTTATGTGAACACTACACAGAGGTCAACCCTCCCCCTCCCCCCGTCCCATCACAGCTCCTTTTTGTCTGCTGTGAGAGCTGCTGATCAATGAGTTTCAGGATTCTCGGGTGTCATTACTGACGTCCATGCTGGGGGAGAGTTTGGACTCGCTCACACACACACACACACACACACACACAGTTACTTTTTCTAAAGCTGACCATGCCATGGTAGTTTTTAATGTTGTTGGATTTAGTAAGTCAGTCACTGTCGAACACATTTATGTTGACGCTCCTTGGACTGGCAGACTCACGTCGACAAAAACGGTATTTTAATGGGGTGTCCAAACTGAGCGAAACATTAATGGATGCAAGGGGCACTTTGATATTTTGTGAAGAAGTATCAAGAAAAAAAGCATCTCAGCTTTGTGATTATGAGTGAAAAAGCCGATTATTAGTATCAATTTCACTCTTTTAAAATTTCCCTAATATTTCAACTTTCTTCTTAAATAATCTTTCTTTCATTTTTTGTTTTTAATTTTTCTTTTCCATAATATTTTGACTTTATTCTCATAATATTGTACATTTTCCCCCAGCTTAATTTTCCAAAAATGGCAACTTTATTTTGTTTTCTTTGTTTCTCATACTGCGACGTAAACCCCCCCCCAAAAAAACCCACCTTTTTTTCTTAAATATTTCAACTCTGTGCTACTAAAATGACATTTTTTCCCCCTTCATAATATTTTGACTTTATTGTCATACAATTCAATTTATTCACATAGCGCCGGATCACAACAGCAGTTATCTCATGGCACTTCACGCATGAAGGTCACAAATGAAAACAGAGAAGCGACTGAAACCCCACATGAGCAAGCACTTGGCGACGGAGGCAAGGAAAAACTCCCTCTGGGGAAGAAACCTTGGACAGAACTTGGGCTCTGTGCGGCAGCCGTCCGTCTCGACCGGTGGCGTTGAGATATAAAAACAAATGGACAAAAAATAGAGTAGAGGGATAGATGGTAGATCAAGCCAGAAGTCTTAGTCTTAGTCCAAGGAACATGGAGGAGTGTCTCTGATAAATATCAGCATATCAGGGGTCAGTTCTAACTACATGCTTTAGCAAAGAGATGACTTTTGAGTTGACTTTTAAATAGAGAGAGGGTGTCTGCCCCCCGGATTCAGTCGGGGAGATGGTTCCATGACAGAGGAGCCTAAATAACTAGGCTCTACCTCCCATTCTACTTCTAAAAAATCTAGGTAAGTAACTGTAAATTCAAGGAGCGAAGTGTTCTACTGGGTTGGTAAGGTTCTAGGAGCTCTTTAAGATATGCTGGTGCGTGACCATGTAGTGCTGTATTTGTAAGAAGGAGAATTTTAAACTCTGCTCTAAATTGTCCGGGTAACCAGTACAGTGAGGCTAATACGGGTGAGATATCATCTCCTCTTCTGGTTCCGGTTAAGATTCGTGCGGCAGCATTTTGGACTAACTGAAGGGTCTCTAAAGATTTCTTAGGGCAACCTATGAACAGAGAGTTACAATAATCCAACCTGGAGCTCACAAAAGCCTGAACAAGTCTTTCTGCATCTGGCAGTGGCAAGAATTGCCCGATTTTCTTTATGTTTCGTAAATGGAAGAATGCAGTTTTTGACACTTGTCGTATTTGGGAATTATAAGAAAGGTCCTGATGGAAGATGACGCCAAGATTTCTGACAGTATTGTCGGGGGTGAGTGCAGGACCATCTAGGGCAGTAATATTATTTGCAGGCTTGTCTCTGAGGTGCTGGGAACCAAGGACTATGATTTCAGTTTTAACTGAGTTTAATGGTAAAAAGTTCGATGTCATCCAGCTCTTTATGTCGTTGAGACACGCCTGGTGTTGGGACAGCTGACTAGTTTGGTTAAGTACAGTTGTGTGTCATCTGCGTAGCAGTGGAAGTTAATGGAGTGTTTTCTAACAACAAGACCTAAGGGGGACATGTATAGGCTGAACAATACAGGTCTTAGCACAGAACCCTGTGGGATGCCATGATAGACATTCACGTGTCTGGATTCTTTAGTACTAATTGATACAAACTGCAGGCAATCTGACAAATAGGACAGGAACCATTGTTTCTCATCATATTACAATGTTAAAAAATACGTTTTTTTTCTGTAATATTTTTAATGTTATGCTACAAAAATGACATTATTGTTCCTCATAGTATTACGACCATATTTTTTGAAAATTCTGGCTTTTATTCACTAGATTACAACTTTTTTTCTCATAATATGATGACTTTATTCTTGTAAAATGACCTGATTTTTCAATTTTTGCTGTTTTTTAATTTTTTTTTCATTTTTTTGCGAAATTATATTTTTAGACTGCGCAGCGGCCCAATCCAATTCTTGCATGCAGAAATAAGGTGGAAAAAAATGTTAGCATGAAAATATTTGTCAAATATAGTCTTCCAATCTCCAGATCTCCGAGTTTGCCAGATTGCTAATTGTGTATCTTCACTCTTGCAGACGAAGCTGACTGGCTTCCTCTTCCATCGAATACAGAGCGACGGGTAAGGACAGCAGACTTCATTCCTCTGCTTGAAAAAGATGGAGGCTAATGTAGACCCGACATACTGCACCTCATCTTCCTTCCTCCGTTTCCATGAATTAGTTTATTCATTTCTTCCCTTCAATCTTTCCACCCAGCTGGTCCAGTCGCTTGGTGTTGCCATCTATCGTGCCCTGGACTGGGGGCTGGACGACAGTGAGGAGCGGGAGCTGAGTCCTCAGCTGGAGCGCCTCATAGAATGCATGGCAGGAGGAGACGAGGGCAGAAGTGAGGTGGACAGCATCCGGGGAAGTACAACGTATGATGAGGGTTACAGTGGCCAGGAAGAGGAGGATGAAGATGACGGCGGGATCAGGCTGGTGTCGACCTTTCGCCAAGTGATGGCGATGTGTGCTTCTCGGCTGGCCAACCCGAGCTTGGCTCCGGAGCACTACCAGGCTGTTTGCAGGGCTCTGTTTGTGGAGACGCTGGAGCTGCAGACGTTCCTCATCAAGATCAGAGACGCCAAAGAGGTAGGTGGGCTTGCCGATATCGCAATCGTGTATCTTGTCAAATATCATTTCAAATATCATGTCAAAACATTTTCATTTGTTTTATCTGTTTGGTTCATGAAGACTTGAGTTTCACTGACTCACAAGTACTCAATATTTAAGTTTCACTGACTCACGGGTGCTCGACTTTGACTTGAGTTCCACTGACTCAGGGGTACTCGACAAAGACGCAAGTTTCACTGACTCATTGGTTGATGAAGACTCGGGTTTCACTGACTCACAGGCACTCAAACTAGATTTGAGTTTCACTGACTTGAGGGTGCTCGATGAAGACGCAAGTTTCATTCACTCATCGATTGACAGACTTGAGTTTCACTGAATCGTGGGTGTTCGACAAAGACTCGAGTTTTACTGACTCACGGGTCGAGCTTTGCTGACTCACGGGTGCTCGGCGAAGACTCGACTTTGACTGACTCAGAGGTGATTGACGAAGGCTCGAGTTTCACTGACTCACGGGTATCAACAAAGACCCGAGTTTAAATGACTCACGGGTGCTTGGTGAAGACTGACGAAACAGAGTCGCCGGTACCCGACAGAGACTCGAGTTTCACTGACTCACGGGTGCAGCTTATTCTCACATCTGTGAACTTTTGCGCACGCGCTCTGTGAGGATGGCTGACTGGAGGGAATGGAGTACCCGATTCACGGGGGAGCGGAAGGGACTTGCTGCGTATGTGCGCGTTTCTGCGCATGCACTTTCTGGCGAGAGGCTTGAGTCCTCGATTCCCTTCAGTGAGTCACTCACATGACGTGGAATCAGTAAAAGAAGTTGAGTTTCTCATCACTATCACAACTTTTTATAGGTGGTTTAGCCCCCCAAAAACGTGGTTCATGCCATTCAAGCTCGTGGTGAGCGATGGGTTACACATCCACATCATCCCATTTATTCATTGGTCTTTTTCTTGGCATAGATGCTGAAGAGGATCACAAGGGAGGAATCTGTGCAAGAAAGGACCGCAACGGAGCTCGACAGCCTGAAACACAGAGACTGGGTGAGGCGAGACAGGCGGTGTGGCGGCGAGCACAACAGAGAGCATTGTGGCCAGACGGGCGCTCACCGTGTTTGTTTGCGTTGTTTTTCCATCGCAGGCCCGTCTGTGGGTGCAGCTGATGAAGGAGCTCAGGCAGGGAGTGAAGCTGAAGAAGGTACAGGAACAGCCATTCAACTCGCTGCCCACCGAGTTCAGCCTGACACCCTTTGAGATGCTGATGCAGGACATACGAGCACGCAAGTTTCAGCTCCGCAAGGTCATGGTGAGATTCACCCTGTTGACGTTAAAGGAGCCGACTCGACATCAGGGGTGTCCACACGTTTAACCTTGCCACTTTGATATTTTGTAAAGCAACACAGATATGAAAGATAGTTCTATATATTTCAAGAAAAAAAAAAGATCAACTTTTCGCTTTTTTTCCCCCAATTTTTTCTGTTTTTTTTCCAAAATATTTCAACTTTCTTCTTAATTAATCTTTGTACAGTTTCTGACTTTATTCCCATAATATTTAGACTTTATTCCCGCTATATTATAACTTTTTTCCCAAACAAATTTTCCAAAAATTACTCATAATATTCCGACTTTTAACTCTATGCTACTAAAATGACATTATGTTCATGCTCTTAAAATTGCATCTTTTTTTCCTCATTATAATACAACTTTTTTCTCTTAATATTTTAACTTAAAAATTACAGCTGTTTTTTTTTTTTGGCTGCTGTTAAAAAATTCAACTATTTTAACTTCCTTCTTGTAAATTTTGTTTTTGTAATAGTATGACTTTGTAACATTTTGACTTTTATTCCCATAATATTGTAGCTTTTTCCTCAACCTATTATTTTTTAATATTTAGACTTTTTAAAAAGTAATATATTTTTTCTTCAAAATGTAAACTTTATGCTACTAAAATTACATTATTTTTCCTCATAATATTACGACCTTACTCTTGTAAAATTGCAACCTTTTTTCTCATTAGAATACTACTCTCTTTCTTTTAATAGTTTGACTTTATTCTCATAAAAATTGCTGCTATTTTTTCCCCATTTCGGCTGATGTCTTTTTAATATTCCAATTATTTCAACTTTCTTCTTTTTGTAATATCTTGACTTCATTCTCATAATATTTGGACTTTATTCTTGTGACATTAGAACTTTTTCAGCAACCAAATTTTCCAAAAATTAGAACTTTTTAATTAGTTTCTCATCGTAATACGACTTTTTAACAAAAAAACCATCTTTTTTTTCCTGTAATATTCCAACTGTATGCTTCTAAAAATCACATTATTTTTCTCCATAATATTATGACGATATTCCCGTAAAATTACGACTTTTTTTTTTGCCCCGATTACAACTTTTTTCTCTTACTATTTTGACTTTACTCTTGTAAAATTACTGCTGATTTTTCCATTTTTCCTGTTCATGTTAAATATTTTTAGAATGTGCCCCTGGCCAATAAGAAAACAGCCGCACTTTGGACACCCCTGCTCTAGACTGTACTGTTGCTAGCGTATAACGCTTCAGATGTCATTCCAACATCAGTTGTCCTGTGATTAACAATGTTCATGGTTTGACAGAACTCATTTGAACGGACTGTAAGTGCTACGTGCATAATGTAAGTGGTTTTTACTTTGCATGATGGCTTTTTTTTCTCATTTCAGTTGGATGGTGACATTCCGACTCGAGTTAAGAGAAACGCTCATGAGCTCATACTGGATTTCATCAGATCAAGACCCCCGCTAAGACCCGTAAGTTTGCCACCGCATGAGAAATAAGACACTGCAACAACAAAGGATGCCGGCTAAGGTGTTTGCATTTAAATCCTAGCAAACTCCAGCGGAGCCCACGTACCGCATGCCGACACGCCTCTCGGATTGGCCGACTCAGGTCGACGCAAGCGGTTGTTGACATGACCTAAACTGAAACTAGCCTTTGCTTGCACTTGCTACTTATGACTTCTCGAGTAGAGCTACTGTGGTCATTTCCTTGTGTGTTTGGACTCGAACAGGGGTGTCCAAAGTGCGGCCCGTGGCTGTTTTTTTTTGTTTTTTTTATGGCCCGTGGCACATTCTAAAAATAGAATTTAACAAAAAGATTAAAGAAAAAAACAACTGAAAAAAGGGAAAAATCTGTAATTTTACTAGAATAAAGTCATTAAGAGAAAAAGTTGCCATTGAACAAAAGAAGTCATTATTTCACGAAAATAACAGAAAAATGTCATTTAGTAGCATGAAGCTGAAATATTCCAGGAAAAAAAGACATGCCGATAAATGCCTTGCAAAGCCGATCACAAAAGCCGACATGACAATTCATGTCATGACAACACAAACATGACATGAATGTGCATGTGTGCTGTGTCACTGTGACAACGCCACTATTGCGCCGACAGGGAATGCACTTTGTCCCGTATTGCCGTGAGAATCAACACTAGTCTGTAAAACCTCAACGGTTTCAGTTTGGCAGCTTGACACAGGCTACGCCAATCCATCCTCGGTGTTCGACTTCTCTTGCATCTTTCTTTACACGCTTTGCCCAACTGGTCGACGGCCGCAGCTAGCTAGAATTAGCCGCCTGTCTTCCTATCTTCTCGTCTTCGGACTCCAAATGTGACTTTTTACCACAGTGACATTTTTGTTTTAAAACAAACATACAATGCAGTTAGTTTGGAGCTCGTTTTTGTCCCACAGGGAAGTGGATATTACGTTCATCGGGTAAGTACTAACTTTTCCAAGTGCCTATTGGTGTGATTACACTAATTATGTCTTGTCCTCCAAACACTATTTGTGTTTTAGTGTTTAATGAACATGACCTATTTGACAAGGGCCCCTGGAATTTTGTAATTGCGGCCCTGCGCAATAGCACTCATCATAAATAAATTGAAAAATGTACAATTAATCCATGTGATCGGTATCTGTATCAGCCGATCTCACTCATGGATGATCGGTACCGGAATCGGCGGCATAAAAACCTGATCGGAGCATCCCTAGTTTATGTTACAAGAATAAGTACAAATATTGTGGCAATAAAGTCAGTTAAAAGTGGAAAATTTACAAGAAAGTTGAAATAGTTGAAAATTTAAAAAAAAACTGTAATTTTATGAGAATAAAGTCATAATATTAAGAGAAAAAAGTCCAAATTTTGCAAAAAGGAAAAATGTCATATACTGTAGTAGCATAGGATTGAAATATTACAGAAAAAATACTTTTTAAAAATACAATTGGTAATAATATGACAACAAATGAAGTTGTAATTTGTGGAACATTACGTTGCAAAAAATGTTGTTATGAGAATAATGGCATAATTACAAAAGGCAAATATTATGAGAATAAAGTCATAATATTAAGAGAAAAAAGTCCAAATTTTACAAAAAGGAAAAATGTCATATACTGTAGCAGCATAGGATTGAAAAATTACAGAAAAAATACTTATTAAAAATACAATTGGTAATAATATGACAACAAATGAAGTTGTAATTTGTGGAAAATTACGTTGCAAAAAATGTTATGAGAATAAAGGCATGATTACAAAAGGCAAATATTATGAGAATAAAGTCATGATTATGAGAATAAAATGTACAAGAATAAAATTGAAAAATTTTACAAAACTGGCAAAAAAAATGTTTAAAAAAAATAGTAAAAAGCGAAGTTGTTGGTAAAAATAATGCTTTTTCATGAATACCACAAAGCTGAATGGCAGTTTTTTCCTTGAAATATTCTGTATATCACTTCTTAGCATATCTTTGACACTGCACATTTTTGATTGGTTATTTGTGAGTACATGCGAGTCTTCTTGTCGTGTCTTTTGACAGTAATGAAATGAAGTCATGTCTGCTCATTATTCTCATTCACCAGGTAGCGGAACGCAGTCTACCCCCTGCCCCCCCACAGCAACAGTCGCTCCACGAACAAGTCCTGGCTGAGATCAAGCAGGAAAGAAAGCTGAGGCCTGTAGTCCTGCCCAGGTCTCGACGTAAGAGTTTTGTTTTTTTACATTTTTGTACTGTATAAAGCCACTGTTCCAGTCTAAAGTTTCTTTTCCTGGTGGTGTTGTTTTTCCTTTTCTCATCCCGCAGCGTTTGGCTCAATGCCATGCTTGGCTCAGACCTGTCCTTGTAATTCCAAATCTACTTCCTGCATCGACCTATCCATCTCGGAGCCTGGGTCGGCGTCCCAGGCGCCATCTCGCCCTCGGATCCTCCTCAAAGCCCCGACTTTAGCTGAGATGGAAGAGATGAACATATCTGAGGTGAGGTGCAGTTGAGGAGGTAAGATGCTGCTATTTGTTCACAGCCTAAATGCTCAAATTCAAATTTGATACCAAATGATTACAGGGCCAGCTTTGCCCATACAGATCGTTTTTACAAATTGAGTAATTATACCATTTTACTATTTTACCTTTAATTTGTTGGTCGTGATTACGCACAGAATAAAACACAGACCATTTTAGCCAGCAAAAAACCCACATGGGTGAACAATTTAATAACAATATTGAAGTACAGTGGATCCCCACACATTTACCATTCAGTATTGACAGCCCCGCAAATTTACAGATTTTGGGCAAAAATAACATTTTGATTTTGGTGAGATTTTTTTTTGTTATAATTTTTTTGTCTCTCTCTGAAAATTGACAATTTTTTTCCAAAGAAAACATCTCATCCACCCTAAGTCGATAATTTCTTGTGGATCCCCACGCAATTGTGATTCAGTATCTACAACCCAACAGATTAGCAGATTTTTGCTTCAAAAAAAAAAAAGAAAAAGAGGAAAAAAGATTAAAAAAAAAAAATTTTTTTTAGATTTTTTTTTTTGAATTTTTTTTTCCACTCTGAAAATTGACCATTTTTCCGCAGAAAACATCTCATTCACCCTAAATCGATAATAATTTCTTGTGAATCCACACACTTTTGTGACTCAGTATTCACAGCCCCAAAATTAATCAATTTTTGGTTTAAAAAAAAAAGTTTAAAACATTGTTTGATTTCGGTGAGAATTTTCTTAAATTAAAAAATATATATTTAATGGAAAAAATTGTTTTTTTGAAACATTTTTCCATTCTAATTCACTCTAAGTGGATAAATAGGTAGTTATACATTTTATCCTACATTTTATCCCACCAAATGTGTTTCAGTGTGTGAGCCATATTTAGGGCTTAAAGCTTGCTCGCGTCTGTCGCTAATGACCATGAAGGGGAAAGACCAGTGTAGTGTAAAGTTATACAGCACAGCGAAACTAGAAATTGTTAGGAATGGAATATTTTCCGCTTTGGATGGGTACTGCAACATGTTGGTGCTTATCTACAAAAGAGGGATACCACATGATCTTAAGATCTTTCGCTTGGAACAAAATGCACCGTGTTCTTTTTAATGAATCACTCTCACACACACACACACACACACACACACACACAGTTTCATGATGAGTCACCTCCTGTCCCCTGGCTGAGATGCACAGCCACCTAGCCTGAACTGGTTGAAACCAGATCAGACCAATACACCAACCAACAGTTTAACAGGAAGTTGTCCTGATCATTGGGACCGCCTCCACAAAAGGCTTATTGTGAGGAAGAGGAACTCCGTTTCACTTTGGAGACTGACCGTTCGCACCTCGCTGGACCTTGCGAGGCTGGGTGGCTGCTGGTCTCAGCCAGGTGACAGGACTCCTGACTCCAAAACAGGCTGGAAAATATTCCATTCCTAACACCTAAAAACGGAGCATGCTGCCATGCCTACTGCAGGAGGAAGAGTCCCCTGACAACTCGGAGCTGAAGAGGGCAGAGAGCTCCCCAACACCGCTCAAACGAGAGCGCTCCTTTTCCGAACATGACCTGGCGTTGCTTCGTGGCGAGATTCCGCCCTCCCTCTCCGAATCGGTCCATTTTGGCGACATGGTCAGGCCACGATCGAGAACGCTGACAGGAAGTGGGCCGCCTCCTAAACACAGAGGTCAGTAGTTCAATGTATACAGTATCGCAGGCTTTAGTATGCCAGTACTTTGACAATTTATGATTTTAATTCATCATCTGAATATTATGACTTTATTCCCATATTCGAACTTTTTTCCCCAACCTAATATTAAAAAAATTACAGCATTGTTTTATTTTGTATTTGACTTTTAAAAAATAACATTTTATCTTTTATTTTAACTCTGTGCTACTAAAATTACATAATTTTTCTCATAAAATGAGTTTATTCTCATAAAATTGCAACTTTTTTTATCATTGGAAATTTTTCTGTTGATATTTTGACTTTATTCATGTTAAATTTCAGCAATTTTTCCCATTTTAGTTGTTTTTGTCCCCCCCCCCATCTTTTTAAACTTTTTTGTGGTAATTACCACTTTAATCCCATCATATTTTGACTTATTTTTGTCATATAACTTCTTTTGCAACCTAATATTTCGAAAAAAGGTATTTCTTTAATATTTCAACTTTATGCTACTGATATGACTTGATTTTTCCTCATAATATTACCGTACTAGTTTATTATCGTTAGAAAACTTCTCATTGGGATATGACTTTTTTTTTCTCTTAATATTTTGACTTTATTTGCGTAAAACTCCCAACAATTTGAACTGTCTTTTTGTCAATTTTCTTCTAGTGATGTGACTTTAGTCCCATGAAATTGTCCTTATTACCATAATATGAAAACTTTTTTCCCAACGTAGTTTTTCTAACAACTTTTTTTGGTTTGTTTATGTTACATATTTTGACTTTATTCATGTTAAATTTCAGCAATTTTTCCCATTTTAGTTGTTTTTGTGCCCCCCCCCCATCTTTTTAAACTTTTTTTAGTTTTTCTAACAACTTTTTTTGGTTTGTTTGTTTGTTACAATTTTTTTAAAAAAAGGATTTATATCAAATTATAGCTTTTTGTTGTTATTACAGCATTTTTCTCTTAATATTTTGACTTTTTTCCTTTTAAAATAGTGCTGATTTTTCCATTTTTTTCCTGTTGTTTCACAGGCCTATAAAAAAAAACCATCCACGGGCCGCGAATGGCCCCTTGGGCCGCACTTTGGACACCCCTGTGTTACACCACGGCATTGGCATGCAATGTTCACCTTTCTTCTTTGTGCTCCTGTCTTTTCATCCTTTTCACCCAGCGTTCTTCCCACTTGATGACTGGGCATCGACCTCGCCGGCACGCTTGTCTCTGAGCTCAGTCGACGAGGCCACGGAAGCACACGAAACGATGTTCAGCTCCAGTGTGGATGATGAGCATCAGTGGATGGTGAGTAACATGCAGAAAGTACTTCAGTACTAAATGACTGCCGTTTATACTGGCATTATGGTACGTGCCGTTATAGTATTGAGTTTCCGTTCCTATTCTAAGCACTGTAGGAAGCAGAGTAACGTGGAAGTAGAGGAACGACCCGATGTCGTCTTCCTGCTGCACCTAGCTAGCTGCTGTGCTTCAAAGCACGCTGTGGGTGTGCAAACTTAAGTTGCTTATTTGAACTCAATTCTATATAAAAATTCAAAATGTACATCGCTGTTTGAATTTTGTGGCTTTTTAAAAAATATCCAAATGAATCATGCTGTTTTGTGGTTGAATACAGCCTGTTATAGTCCGAAAAGAGGCACATTTAAGCAAATGTTACATATTTTTTGCCTAAATGAAGCATTTTCAAGCATAAAAATGCTTAAATGAAGCAAAACACAAATATACGGCATTCAAAGACACTGTGATGACATGACTTGATCGTCGGAACCACAGGCTTTTATTGCAGGTTTGAATGATCTCACAAAAGGCACAATACGCCCGCTGTCATTTCCTGTCGGCTCCCTGAGCAACGGAACACGCACGAGTTTTATGTGTCTTACTTTCTCTTAGTATGCCTACTGTATTGGGTAACAGAAATATAAAGGGGACAAGAGGGCTTTTATTCATGTCTGGAGGGCTCTGATAATGTTAAAAAGCGTATTTAAAAGGTGGTTAACAGGATTTCTCTGCTCAAACTACCAGAATATTCTATTTATTAATCAGGAATCTTGTTTCACTTGTCACAGTCGGATCTGGAACCAATTAACCGTGATAAACGAGGGATTATTGTATTGCCTTTCGAGGCCACATTCATTTCTCGCCTTCTTCTGTTCACAAAGGAGGAGTTCAGCCACCCGGTGGAGAGTCTTGCCTTAACAGTTGATGAGGTCATCAACGTGCGGCGAGTTTTGGTCAAAGCCGAAATGGAGAAGTTTCTCCAGAGCAAAGAGCTCTACAACAACCTGAAAAAAGGCAAGGTAATCAAGGTTGAATCAAGTTTCTTTCCTCATCGTCCTCCCTCCTTCCCCGATGGAGCCCAAATGTCTTAAATACACCCTGTGGACTGTTTTTGGTCCTCCTTTGTTACACGAGCAAAATCATTCTTTTGTTTTTTGTCATTCTTCATGATTACGTTTCAAGTGTCATATAATACAGCATCCTCGTTTTATTTCCATCGGGGTAAGGACATGCTCACATGACGTGAGGGACGGGAAGGTGTTTGTTGCACCGTATGTCTGCACGTTAAACAATACAGTGCAGCATTTGAATGCTAACTATGACACTGGTTCGTGGTCAAAACACGCATTTGATCTTGAAAAATGCAGAAAATACACATTTCCCAAAAATGCTCTACGCTGTTTTTTCATTCTTTAGTTTGACACTCAATTATGTAAAGTTGTACAATAATCCTTGCCACTTTTTTAGTAACAAAAATATGCAAATATAAGCACATTTCACATTGAGAAGACTTGCTCAAAGATGTTGCGATGACATGTAGTACTCTACACTGGTCACTAGGTGTCAGTAGACACACAAGCGCCAGACCACGATAGATACTTTATTGGTCTCCAAGAGAAATTCACATTTCCAGCAGCTCTGCAAAAAGGCTTTTAACAGGCTTTTATTGCAGCTTTGGATGATCTCACATCAGGCACAATAAATCCCTGACACGGACTACTGTTGCGGCCGTAACAAAGGCCAAGCTAAAACTCAACTCTAAAACTCTGAGCTCACTTCCTGTCCACCTTTCACTTAGCTCCCCCAGGGCAGGGGTTCTCAAATGGTCTCAACCTGGGACTCACATTTTCCAGTAGTCATTAAGTCGCCACCCACTTTGACTTAAGTCATTTTTAATTTGTATGTATTATAATTGTGTTATAATTGTATTATAATTATAACTGTGTGTGTGTGTGTGTGTGTGTGTGTTGCTCAGGTTTGCTGTTGCTGCAGAATGAGGTTCCCTCTTTTCTCTTGGCCATCTTCCTGCTTGCTGTGCAAAAGGTAAAAGTGTCTTTAGAGTTGTGTGTGTGTGTGTGTGTGTGTGTGTGTGTTACTGTTATTACGAGCAGACAGTTAGGCTACACATTTTTATGGGCGTATCAATCACTTGCAGATTTTTGCCATTCGCTGGTGGTCCCGGATTGTAACCCTCCGCGTGTACAGTCATACCTAAAATGTGGACATTTTAGTTTGGGTACAACGGGGGTGTCCAAAGTGTGGCCTTGGGGCCATTTGCGGCCTGCAGCACATTCTACAAATATAATTTCACAAGAAAACTGAAACAAAAACAGCAAAAATGGAACAAAATCAGCAGTAATTTTACAAGAATGAAGAAGAAGTCAAGAAGAAGTTGTACGAGAATAACATAATATGAGAAAAAATAACATTTTAGTAGCATAAAGTTGAAATAATAAAGAAAAAAGACACGTTTTTTAACAAACAAAACAATGAATAAAGTTGTAACATAGGGAAAATTTGGTTTTCGGAAAATGTTATGTTACATGAATAACGTCAAAATGTCATGGGAATAAAGTCATAATTGCAAGAAGAAAATTTGTAAGATCAAAGTTTGGAAGTTGGAAAAAAAAACAGAGCAGAAATGGAAAAAACAGCTGCAGTTTTACGAGAATAAAGTCACAATATTAACAGAAAAAAGTATTTCTAACGAGGGGAAAAAGTCACAATTTTACGACAAAACACGTAACATGAGGAAAAATAACACCATTTTAGGAGCATGGAGTTTAAATATCAAAGAAAAATGCATTTTTAAAATGTATTAATATTACATAATTTAAACTAAGTAAAGTTGTAATTTTTGGAAAATTAGACTGGGGGGAAAAAGTTGTAATATGCGTATTAAGTCTAAATATTATGAAAAAAATTCAGAAAATAATTTAAGACAGCTAAAATGGGGGGGAAAAAAAAGCAAAGAGTGAAGTTGATATTAATAATATGTTTTTTCAAAACCGATATTTTTTCTTGAAATATATATATATATCTTAGCATATCTTGATTTTTCACTATGTGGCCCTTGCTGGAAGGTTTTGATCCCCTGCTGATTTGAAATAAATAGAGGTTACAAAGAAAAGGCAGACAAATGGTGAATGAGCCCAACAACAGCATCCATGGAGGTGGAAAACCTGCTGCTTTGGGGATGTTTCACCAAAATCCCTCTGAGATGTGTGCAACCCTACAAGACTTTTTTGTTTTTTTGGTCTTTAAGTGTGTAAGTGTGTGTGTGTGTTATATTGACGTATGAGATGACGTTCATCATTAGTTTGTGCTTTCAGGCCTGCGTGTGGTGCTTGCAGCGCAAAGGTAACTCACTTGTATACTGTAAATACGACCCCCACCCCCCAAACTTGTTTTTTTTCTCACATTTGTTATTTCTGTGCTCCAGATGAAGATTCCCTCCAAAAAGATGGCGCATATTCCAGTGTACACAGTGGGCTTTCACAGCACTCCAAAGAACCATGAACACAAAAGCAAAGTTTATAAGTGAGTGTGATAATGTGTCTGTTTGGCGCACACGTTCTGCATCAAATTGCTTGAGTAAAGTCAGGGGGGTTCAAAGTGCGGCCCACGGCTGTTTTTTTTTTTGTTGGCCCATGACACATTCTAAAAATATAATTTAACAAAAAAAAAGAGAAAAAATTTACATTTTTTTTTTTTACAAGAACAAAGTCAAAATATTAAGAGAAAAAAGGTGGAATTAACAAAAAAGTCATGATTTTATGAGGATTTTTTTTTTTTTTAACGTCATAATCTTCTGAGAATCAACAAAATAAAATAAACTTGTCATTTAATTTTGTAATGCGGTTGGAAAAAGTTATATTATGGGAAAGTCACAATTATAAGAACAAAATTTACAAAAGCAACGTTGAGATAGTCGGAAAATTAAAACAAGAAAACAGAGAAAAATCAGCAGTAATTTACAAGAATACATTCAAACTATGAAGACAAAAAAGTTGTAGTCTCACGGGAAAAGCTGTAATTCTACGAGAAAAACGTCATATTATGAGGAAACATAACGCCGTTTTAGTAGCATAAAGTTGAAATATTAAAAAGAGTTTTTTTTTTTAAAGGTAATATGAGTAACAAAAAAAAGTTTGTTTTGGAGAATTAAAAAATAATATAGTAACATTAAAATATGGGGCTAAAGTTCTAATATTAAGTTTACCAAAAAATTTAAATAGTTGGAAAATTAAAAAAAAATGGGGGGAAAAAAACAGCTGCAAAGTTTTGAGAATAATGTCAAAATGTTAAGAGAAAAAAGTCGTATTCTAACTAGAAAAGTCACAATTTTACAAGAATAAACTTGTAATATTATGAGGAGAAATAATGTAATGTTAAGCAACATAGAGTTGAAATATTAAAGACGATACCTTAGTTTTTTTTTTCAGTCTTTATTTTTCTTTTATTTTTCGTAGTCGTAATATGAGAAGCAAAACACAATGAAGTTGTGATTTTTGGAAAATTGAGTGCGAAGAAAAGTTGTAATATAATGGGAATAAAGTCAAAATATTGTGGAATAAAGTAATAAACTATTTGGAAAATTTAAAGACAAAGAAAAGAGCAAAGAATGCAATGTTGAAAACTGTTCTTCCGAATGAGCTGAATGTTTTCATCTTAAGAAATGTGGAACTTGGGAAAGTTGTTAATTTTCAGTCAGAATTATTTTGCGGAAAATCTGAAATGACAGATAATGTGGGTATTTTTGGAAATGCGTCAATAGTGTGTTTGTTGGTTGTGTCCATTGTGTCCTGAATGAGTTTAAGGATTTGATATTGGAATGAATGGGTGGATGAATGTGGAAGCGGTTGAATAGGAATAATTGAAATTAAAGA
Source organism: Dunckerocampus dactyliophorus (assembly GCF_027744805.1). Classification (NCBI taxonomy): domain Eukaryota; kingdom Metazoa; phylum Chordata; class Actinopteri; order Syngnathiformes; family Syngnathidae; genus Dunckerocampus; species Dunckerocampus dactyliophorus. The sequence goes on from NC_072823.1 coordinate 7,600,683, forward strand.
TGCTCTTCAGCGTTCACACAATGAATGAAGGATGAAGATTAGCTGTACTTGACTTGATGAAACTCGCTGATATTCAAGCTTGCCATCTGCCCGGCAGATCCCTGTGCAATCTGTCCCGCCGCTCCGTGGAAGAGGAGTTCCCCCACCTGTACGCAAACGGATGCACGCTGCGTGACGTCTGTGCTGAATGCACCAAATTTGTCGCCGATGTCATTTCATCCAGCCGTCGAAGCCTGGACATTCTCAACAACACCCCCAAGAGGGAGGCCAAGAGTGCTGCTCTTCAGGGACCGCCAATCCCACCATGAGACCTTTCCTCACAGCGTCCTCCTTCACCTTCACTTTCGGCAATCTGTTACCCACAACTACGTCACCTCCACACCAGCAGCCGAATGACTCATTGCTGAGCACTTTGCTGTGTTGCTCTTCAATAGATGACTTCCTTTATCGACTACGCACTTCCTGGAGCTCACACACAACATACAAGAGCAGATGAATGACTCGCTGAGGCATAGTCGAGTGGCTTCAGTATGCCAAGTGTGAAAGCCATGCAGCATGGATAACTAAGCTGGCTAACTAGCATTGTAGCTCCCTGCATTTGCCTTATTATATTGAGAATGTCAGATATACTGAAAAGTAATTGTACATGTGTTTTTAATCACAATGGATGTGGGTAGTAGGGCTAAGGCTAACCTTTAACCCCTAACCGTAACCTCACTAACCTTAACCTGACCAACCCCAACCCTAACCCTCGATCCTTACCCAAACTTCTAACCCGACTAATTCCTAAACCCCTAACCTCGAACCCATCCATCCATCTTCTACCGTTTATTCGAGGTCGGGTCGCGGGGGCAGCATCCTAAGAAGGGAAGCCCAGACTTACCTCTCCCCGGCTACTTCGTCCAGCTCCTCCCGGTGCATCCTGAGGCGTTCCCAGGCTAGCTGAGTGACGTAGTCTCTCCAACGTGTCCTGGGTCTTCCGAGGCCTCCTACCGGTCGGGGGTGCCCTGAACACCTCCCAAAGGGTGGCGTCCGGGAGGCATCCTTACCAGATGCCAGAGCCACCTCATCTGACTCTTCTCAACGCGGAGGAGCAGCGGTTCAACTCCCTTTGCATGTCCCGGTGAGCCTAGGAGCTACGTTGTCGGGGGCTTTTTTGCCCCTGGTAGGGTCACCCATGACAAACAGCTCCTAGGTGAGGGACCAGACAAAGCACCGCTCAAATAGACCCCAATGATGAGTAAGACAAATGGACTTGGTTTTCCCTCGCCTGGACGCAGGTCACCTAAGCCCTGAACCCCAACCCTAACCCTGATAACACCCCTATCTTAACCCTAATCTGACTAATCCCTAAACCCCTAACCCTATCTGTGAACCACATAACTATAACCCCAACGCACTTAACCTTAACCCCTAACCATAACCCTACTCACCTTAACCTGACTAACCCCTAAGCCATTACCTCAGACCTTACCCTGCTCACCCCCAAACCCTAGATTCTAGCCCCTAACCTACCTCCTCACCCTGAACCTTCAACCTTAACCCCAAACGCTTAACCCTAACCCTTGAGTTTTAACCTGCTTAAGAAGATTCCCAGCTGGACTGAAAGGGTGAACTAAAGGATGAAAAAGATGGATTGTCATGATGTGGAAGCAAAAGCAGAAGAACCACAACTTTGTCACTTCCATGCTAATGAAACATGAACTGCAATAAAGTAACGGTACACATAGCATCTGTGTGTGCTAATGCCGGTGTACGTGCCAGTCATCACAGCACAAATCAATTCAGTCTATATAATAAACATTTCAGTAAATGTGACGACAAACGTCTTTTCCACGATGTCCAAGTAGCACGTATCAAATATCAAATGCTTTGTTTGCACCAAAACATTGAGGCCTGCTATGGTTACTTTACAAAATGCCTTTGACTCTCACTGTTTTGTGAGTAGTACCGACAGTAAATGCTACATTAGAGTACCTTTTGAAAAGGACTTTGTCCTCTGCCGCCATTTAAGACCAGGACCACCTACCATCACAGTTGGTATGAACCATGAAGATTCCACTTTTTGGTTCACAAATGGCTATAATTTTTCAATGTAGTTACGGTGTTAGCATAAAAATGTCATGGTTGCGTAATGGTTCATGTAGACCACGATCAAAAATAGCAGGGCGAGCTGCAACTCGCAGTAGTTGGTACGGATAAATGTCAGGCGAGCACATGTGAAAACATCAAATTGTTGCCCAGATATTTATTAATTTATTTAATAAAACAACATAAAAATATATATGGGGGATGGAGAATATTTTAGGAAGGATTCAGTCGCGTAATAACACGACTGACCTTTACTAAAACTCGAAACGGAAATAGACCGAGGACGTCCGACTGTAAATAATTGCGGTCATTTACGTTGAAAGGCTGTGGCGGATGTTGAATGGTTGAATTGGGTCTAACTGTAAGGTGGAAGTGGAATAGCTTTAGTTGCAAAACTTAACAATAAGCTTTAGTGCTAAGCTATCAGAGCGACTTGTTGTCTTGTCCTCCCCTCTTCTTGAGGGAGGTAACCGCCTCTCCGTACCGTGTGTGAGTAGGTGTGTCGATGTGGCCCAGTGGGACGCTAGCTAGCGGCCGCTGGTATGCGTTGTGAAAAGAGGGAAAAGTTGATGAGGAGTTTAGTCTGAAAGCGGCCACCTCGGTGCTGGCGTACCGAGCAGGGATGGCAGTTTGGACCAGAGCGGACAAACACGGCGAACTAGACCTTCTACTCCGCGACCGCTGGATCCGAGTGGCCGCCGAGCTCACCCGAGAAACGCTGACTTTAACGGCCGAAGCCGAGATCACCGGGCAGGGGGGTCACCATCGGGACCACAGCAACTCCCCAGTGGGCCTGAGGAATGGCATGTCGAACGGAAACGAACTGGGAACGAGTCTAGAACAGTTCCAGAACCACGGGGGACGTGGGCACTGCAGCAGCCCGGGACGCGTGGGCGTCTACGGTCTAAGCAGCACGGGGAAGCACCCAAATAACGGCGCAAACTCTGATTTTGGAAGTCCCGGCTCCAGCTACGGCAATCCTGGATCGAGTTTTGGTTCGAGACAAGTCGAAGCCCCCGCGAGTGTGGACGTCTGTGCGGAGGCTGTGCGCAAGGTCCGAGTTGTCAAACAAGAGTCCGGCGGGTTGGGGATCAGCATCAAAGGGGGACGCGAGAACCGAATGCCCATACTCATCTCCAAGATCTTCCCGGGGCTCTCCGCCGACCAGAGTCGCGCTCTCCGGGTGGGCGACGCCATCCTGTCGGTGAACGGGAACGATCTCCGGGAGGCGACGCACGACCTGGCGGTGCAGGCACTCAAGAAGGCCGGAAAAGAGGTGACGCTGGAGGGTAAGTTGGGCCACGTTAGCGCGGGGATTTGGGCCGAGATTAGTTGTCTTCCTGCACGTTTGCTTTCAAGAGGTGGAGGAAGTCGATTTATACAACACTTTAAACAATAACCTCACCAAAAGTAACTCGGAGTATCTTGATGTTATATCATGGATGATAATATGAACGTTGCAGCACAATAAATTAGTGGTTTCCAAATTGCCATTTGGAGCCTGCAGTTCCTTCTTTATTGACCCCCATCATACTTTAAAAACAAAATTAAACACAAAGAAATACACAAAAGTTTAGGGATTTTGGGTCTTGGGGCGCTGTTTCCAGATGAAGTTAAAATGCACTTAACATTTGCGCGTGAACTTCATTTCATCTTCTTTAAACATTTGAATGTCCAACTCTTGTATGTTTTAATGATTTTTACTCTCTAACAAGGAGCTGAACAGCAAAATTCACAACAGTTTTCTTCATTTTCCACTTCCCAGATAGGCGTGCACTTTAAGCTCAGTGGCCACTTTCCTCTGAGCGCGTCCTGTTTGAAAGTTGGTAATAGCGAGGTACGGGTGATCAATTGTAAGGTGTCATCTTGGCAGGAGTCTAGCACCAAATTCTGGGGCCCCATACATATGCATCCCGAAGAGGGAGAGAGTGAGAACCTTTTTTTTCTAGTTAATTTATTGCCATCAAAACAGCATTAAAGTGAAATTAGCTTTTCATCAGCTGATCAAAAGACCATAGCTAAAAAAAAAAATCTGACACGCCCCTAGAATAAAACTAAAACGTTGAAAAAAGGAGTCAGTAATGAGTAGCTGCGCCATTCTTGGTAATCGGCAGAAAAATTGGTTTGTGAATGCTCGATGCCAGTGTTTCCAGGAGGCTAGTGGGAATGTTGCTCCAGGTGGTGAAGATGGCTTCATGGGGGACATCCACTGTCTGGAACTTATGTCCATTTTTGTAAACTTCCCTTGCCATCCATCCTCAAAAGTTCTCAATTGGATTTAGATCAGGGGAACATGCAGGCTGGTCCAAAAGAGTGAGTTTATTCCTCTGGAAGAAGTCCTTTGTCAGGCGGGCATTACAGCGTTGTCCTGTTGAAAAAAACAGTCATTACCACAAAGACGAGGGCCTTCAGTCATAAGGGATGCCCCCTGCAACATCTTCACATAGCCAGCTGTCATTTGACACCCCAGCACAACTTAAAGCTCCATGGTTCCGTTGGAGGATCCTGATGGTGCCCCCCCACTGTGCTGTGTGGAAAACATCTCAGGTGGGATCTCCTTGTCAAGCAAGTAGCTTTGGAAGCCATCAGGACTATCAAGGTTACACTTTTCCCATCAGAGAATAAAACTTCCCTCCACCTTTCATTGGCCCATGTTTGGTGCTCTCCTGCAAAATCCAAGCGGGCAATTTTGTGGCCTTGAAGGAGACAAGGCCTTTGAAGACCTTTTTTTTCTTCTTAAAAGCCTTCTCTGGCAGATACTGTCTGGTGGTTATTGGACAGCATTCGGCACCAGTAACAAACTTCATTTGGGCCGAGGGCTCAGGGCCGGTGTTTTTATTTAATTAAAAAAAAAATTGGCTCTACCACTATTTTGTTCCATAAGCCTCAGGATGTTTGACGAAGTTTTAAATGACTGTCTTTTTGCGTCCAACCTCAGCAGCAATGGCGCGCTGCGAGAGGCCTCGCTTTTGCAGCTCAACAATCCCACCGTGTTCAAAGGGAGAAAGCCTTTTTTGCCTTTGCCGTCAAGAGATCATGACGGTGTGATTACCTGGCACAAAATCACATTCAATCCACATTTTTGCCAAGATTTTGCTTTTTAATGACTGTGCTTCTCTGTTTCCCTTTAATGCTTGTTTGCAATGAATTGATGATTCTAAACATTTTTAGTCTCCCTCCCAATTCTTCTTCTTGCATTTTGAACCTCTTCTTTGAGATCCAACAGTGCAAAGAAGAAACAAAAGGTACTGATAATGGTTTGACTCAGCAGAGTCCTGGCAGGGATGAGATTGGATCCTAAACCGTGCTGATGTCACAGCTCAATGATTGGGAAGTGGAAAACTGAAGTAAAAAAAAAAAGACGAGCGCTTGGGGTACGGAAAAAGTACAGGCCAGGAACCGCTAAATGTTGCGTTTAACAATGGAAGAATACTGATGAGTACATTCATGCCTGAAACATTTCTAGTCCTTAGTAAGTGAAAACAAGACTTGTTTGACTTGTTATGCATTGTTGTGATGAAATACAAAAGCAGTATCATTCCATTGGAAGTGATATTTTGGCACAGCTGGATACAACTTTAGTGTCTAAGGGTGTAATCATGCCATGCTAGACTTGGGCACAAGACCCCCTCCATCTCCCTTTAAACCCTCCCTTGTATTTATTGCTTGATGATGAATTGTGTCAGTTTAATTGGATACTCTTAATTGTCTGTAGGTATAAATGTGAGTGTGAATGGTTGTTTGTCTGTATGTGCCCTGCGATTGGCTGGCGACCAGTCCAGGTCGTACCCCGCATCACATCCAAATACAGCTGGGTTAGGCTCCAGCATACCCATGACCCTTCTCCCATTTTTGCTGTTTTGCTTTTGAAATTTTCCAAATATTTCAACATTCTTCAAAAATAATCTTTGTAAATTTTCTTCTTGTAATATTTTGACTTTAATTCCATAATGTTATAACTTTTCTCCAACCCAATTTTCCAAAAATTACGTTATACTTTTTTCCTTCTCATAATATTACAACTTTAAAAAAAAATTACATCTTTTCTATTTAATATTTCAGCTTAATGCTACTAAAATGATGTTATATTTTCTCATAATATTATGATGTTCTCATAAAATTCTGACTTTCTCGTTAAAATTACGTTTTTGTTGTAATATTTTTACTTTATTCTTGTAAAATTACTGCTGTTTAAGTTTTTCCAACTATCTCAACTTTCTTCTTGTAAATTTTGTTGTCATAATATTGTGATTTTATTCCCATAATGTTATAACCTTTCCCCAACCTAATTAAAAAAAAATTACAACTTTATTTTTTATTCATAGTTTTTCTTTCTCATAATATTGCGACTTAAATAACATCTTTTTAAAAATATATATTTCAGCTCTATGCTACTAAAATGATTTTATATTTCCTCATAATATTACGTTATTGTCGTAAAATTCCAACCTTTCCTCATAAAATTACATTTTTCATTCAATTACAGTGTTTTTTTTCCTGAATATTTTGACTTTATTCTTGTAAAAATACTGCTGATTTTAAGTTTTTCTTTTTTTCTTTTGTTTTCTTGTTAAATTCTATTTTTAGAATGTGTTGCGGGCCAATAAAAAAAAAAAAAAAAAAAGTCCCAGACTGGAAAGATTCCCCGGGTCGCACTTTGGACATCCCTGATGTAGCGTCTTTGTGTTTATTTTTCATGATGAATTGTGTGGGTTTTCATGAATAACCTGCGAGGAGCGTTGGCATTACAGTCATTCCATGACTGGATTATGGTATGGTGCCGGGCCCGGGCCCGGGCCCACCTCTTGCACTTGTGGATCTGTGCGCTCACATGAGCAAATAAGGAATAAGGAAGTGGTGGTTGAATTTGTTGAGGTAAAGCATATTTCTGTATGATTTCATTTTCAATATCCCCAAGGTGAAGCCAGGAGGCTGTGCTGCCACAGCCCAGTCCGGAGCGTTGTGTCTGGAGGAATGTGTCAGCTGCCTGTCACTATTTGTCGCTATGACAGGCTTCAAGCCGTGTTGTTTGAGGACGGGCTTCATCCCGTCCTATCCCTGCAGGCCTCACTGCTCTGAAAGAGGAACCGCGCTAGGTTTGAAGAAGGCTTGAGTTGCCATGTACACAACACACAAGCCTTCCAGATATTCTCACAATTAGCTTCGGTGCCCTACATTCCTGACCTATGAGGGCGTCCGTGTATTTAGGGCAAGGGTCAGCACAGGTGGCTCAAGCGGTGATTCTCCCTGCTGCGCTATGCTTGCTACGTACTGGAAAAGAGAAGACGCATCCGAGGAAGGATGGCGGTGGTGAGGTCTCCTTGAAGCATCAGGCTGGCATGGCTAAGAGCAGTGTTCTGCACATAATGAACTCCTTGACATTCCTGGTTTTCATGGCTAATACGCCTAAAAAAAAAAAAAGTCAAGCTGTCTTTGAACCATTTGGACTACAGCACGGGTGTTCAAATGTTTTCCAGTGACGGACACATAGTGGAAAATGAAAGGATGCAACTTTGCCACTTTGATATTTTGTAAGAAGTTTTCTATATTTCAAGAAAAAACTACATCTTAGCTTTGTGGTAAAGGTGAAAATGCCTATTAGTATCAACTTCGCTCTTTGCTCTTTTTTTCCCTGTTTTTGCTGTTTTTTTATTTTTTATTTTCCAAATATTTCAACGTTGTTGTGTAAATTTTCTTCTCGGAATGTTATGACTAAATTCCTGAAATATTTTGACTTTATTCCTATAATATTAGAACTTTTTTCTCAACCTAATTTTTCAAAAATTACAAACTTATTTTGTTTTGTTTCTCATCATACTATGATTTTTTTCCCCTTAATATTTCAGAAATGACATTTTTCCTCATTATGATTTTATTCCTGCAAAGTTGCAGCTTTTTTTCTTATGACTTTTTTTACTTTACTTATTTTTACTTATTTACTTATATATACTTATATATAAAATTTTATATTTTTTTTACTTTAATCCCATAAAATTACATCTGTTAAAATAAAAAATCAATTTTCAAATTATTTACCAATTATCTTCTTGTAATCCTAGCTTTATTCCCATAATATTTTGACTTTATTCCCATAATATTATAACTTTTTCCCCAAACTAATTTTCCAAAATTTACAACTTTTTTGGTATGTTTTTCATCATATTCACATTTAAAAAGTTATGTTTTTGTCTTTAATATTTACATTTTATGCTACTAAAATGTTATTTTCCCTCATATTATGACATTATTCCTGTAGAATTTCTTGTTAGATGACTATTTTCTCCTAATATTAATAATTTGAATATTTTTGTAGTTAGAGCATAGATAACCTGTTTGTCACTTTCTAAATACGGGTTTTAACATTTTTAGAGTCCTCTAGACATGAAGGCTGAATCCCAATTCTACCCCTTATCTTAGCCCTTACCCTTAGGTTTTGCACGTTCACAAGAATCAAATGGTGTCCCAATTCTCCTTAAATCAAGGGGTAAGGGTTAAGTGCTGAGGTGTGTACAGCCCTCGAAACCAAGTGTGGTCGCGAACTGGACTTGAAATGGAGGGGTAAGCGGAGTTTATTTGGATACCACGCTCCAGCAGCACAGCGGAGGCCAAAAGAAGCATATAAATGTAAGTAATTAAGCATAATTATTGATTTCCACAGTAACGTCACTCATGTTTTATTATATATTCAATCATTTGCTACTTCACGTAAATATTTGCCATGTTTTCAATTGTTGGTTGTCGCTAGTTATAACTAGCCAGCTAACACTGATATCTAACTTCACCGCAATCTGCTGCATTTTTATAAATGATTAGATAACGACCACATTAGCCAGTTAATTGTAAGTTGTATTTTAAAATCACTTGCTCGCTCGCCAGCGAGGCGAATCTCCATTACTGAACTGTACTGTGACATTTGCGTTTTATATGATCTAATCACTCATCTAACGCATTACATCGTAGTGAAGTCTGTTTGCTGTGAATTATAGCCACCCTAGTCCACCAACAATTCTCGTGGTGAGATAAACATGTCAATCAATATAGCCATGTGGCGACAGCACACCAGGTTTATTCAACTTTTGGAATCTAACGTTTATCTGTTTTTTTTTTTTTTTACCATCACTTTTTGTTTTCAGCACACTACTACTATACTACTGTTAGTGTTATGATTGTATTTACAGTGAGTTAATCGTTGTAGGCCATCAATCATGCATATGTGGCATTCCTGCAGGAGATGCTGAGCCAACTGAAGTCAGCCCTCTGCTGCACCACAGAGCACTCCAGGACCATTCAAAAGCTGCAATCCTAGCATGGAAAAGTAAAATCCAACAAAAATGCCATTCTGGATTTTCTTACAAAAGATTTTGAGTGAGAACATCGACAGGGGTAGACCGAGGCCCAAACAGGGAGGTTTATAAACCGTGTCCTTTCCTTCTGAAATACTAGTAGAGTTAGGCTAGTTGAGTTCGTCTCTGAGGTTAATCTGGTAAACCATTGCCGTTACATCACAACAACTTCAGCAAGATGTCTGATTTGTCTGGCCTCATGAAAGAAACAATGGTGTCTTTGTGAAAAAGGGCGGAACAATCAGCACCATGGGTACGGACCAATGAAGCTGCCACACAGTTGTGTTTTGGGGACATGCATGCGGAAGAGTCTTAGGGATAATCCAACTGAAGTTTTGTGTGACAAATAGGTTGAGACGAGGGTATTTTATGCAAATTCGACCAAGACCTGCGAATTATGCGCGGCTTCGCAACTTTGTCCAATACCCGCAACTTCTCCCCACATTTTGGCCAATGGAATTTTTTTATTTTATTTATTTTATTTTTTTCAACTTTCTTTTTATATAATCTTTGTATATTTTCTTCTCATAATATTATGACTTTATTCCCATAATATTGTAACTTTTCCCTATTACTTTATATGTTTTATTTTTTTGTTTTGTTAAATTACAACTTTAAAAAAAGACAAACAATTGAAATAAAAAAAAATCTTTAATATTTCCACCTTTATGTTACTAAAATTACATTATTTTTTTTTTAGTTTTTCCTCATCAGAATACAACTCTTTTTTTAAAAAATCTTAATATTTTGACTTTATTCTAGTAAACGTACAACTATTGTTTCCATTTCTGCTGTTTTATTTTCCAACTATTGTGTGTGTGTGTGTGTGTGAGTGTTATTATTATTAACAATAATAATATTAATAATAATAATATTTATTATTATTATATGTTGTTTTATTATATAACTTTCTTTTTCTTCTCATATTTATGACTCTATTCCCATAACATTTTTCTGCAACCTTATTTTCCAAAAATGACAACTTTTTTTTGTTGTTTTGTGAGTTTCACATAATATTACAACTTAAAAAACAAACATTTGTCTTTTAATGTTTCTTCAACTCTATACTACTGAAATTATTTTTCCTCATAATGCGTATTTATTTTTGTTAACTTTTTTCTTGTTAGAATCCCACTTTTTTTCATGTCTGCTGTTTTTTTAAATACATTTTTCAACTATTTATACATTTTGTTTTGTTATTTTTATTATGTATGTGTGTTATTATTTAACTTTCTTCTTGTAAAATTCTCGTAATTATGACTTTATTCTCGTAACATTAACATTTTTTCCACAACCTAATTTTCTAAAAAAAATGACAACTTTATTCATTTTTTTGTTTGTTTCTCATAATATTACAACTTAAAAACATTTTTTGCTTTAATATTTCAACTTTATGCTACTACAAATTTTATTTTTTTTCTCCTATTACGACATTATTCTGGTGAAATTAGAACTTTTTCTTGTTGGATTACAACTTGATCTAATTAAAACTTGCAGGAGCAGCAACATGTAACAATATATCAACTATTTATTGCTTTTAACTCATAACTCAGACCCCCTTCCGGTTCCTGTGTACAGCGCTAAGCCGTCTGGGTAATGTAGTATGCTGTATAAACATTTACCAGCACACCCACGTCCTCATGTCCTTGTTTACCATGACAGAGATGTGGCCGTGTGATGAGATTCTCTCATCTCGTCGTCTCTCATCTACCAATATCAAGTGTTCTCAATGAATGCTGGGTAAAATACGTGCAATTGTCGTATTTTGTATAAGTAGCTCATAACACTAACCCACTACTAGACGGCATGCAAGTTTTGATTAGCAACCACGTAAGATAACTTTGGCCCTTCCGTTCCTTCTGTTTGGCAACACTCAGCCGTGTTATTGGAAAAAATCAGCCTCAAAACATTGCAACTTTTGTCGCAACTTTTTGAAAAAGCTGCCGAGGATTCCGACATTTTAGCCTGCGACCGTCCCCAAAAAAAACCTCCCGTGAAAGCCCCTTGTGTCTAATTGATTAGAGGTTAAACATGCAAGAGTGTCCTTTGTGTGAGTAATTGGAGGAATAAAAACGCCACATACCAGACACAGGAGGACAATGATAAAATGGGGACAGCAGTTTTTTTCTTTTGTTAATCGGCCACTGCCAGCTGACCATCCATTCACTGTGGCAGGTGCTGTGGGATCTGCGAGAGAGACAGCGCTCTGACATCCTTGAGAACATCCTGCTTTCCAGGTTATTCCCTTGGTACCTGTAGTGTGTTACACGCACACACAGCCAATGATAGGCATTGTGTCTTGGAGTAACATCATTGTATGATGCAAATAATAATAATAATTAAAAAAAAAATATTGTTACAAATTACCCATCGTTATTGACATGTAGACGACATTGATCGAATGATCTTCAAGTGGGCAGTAAAAGTAAAGCGGAACTTCCAAGTTCCACCGCAGTCCGTATGGGTTTCTGTCATGTAATCATTTCAATAGAATTCATCTGCCATCACAAGATGTTTATTAACCGGACAGTCAACAGGCTTAACCATCATTCAAGGGTAACAAAAAACACTTTTTAACTACTTAAGATTCTGGGGATTTTTTCGGCTAAAATGTTTTTTTTTTTTTTTTCTGGGGTTGGCTTATATTTTTTCCGGAAACAAATGTGCCTTCAAAATAACTAGTTTGGAAGTATGGACTGGAAAACACACTGGTGCCATTGATGGTAAAATTTGACAATGATATTACAATGTGTACAAAATGTATTATGGTGTATGGTTCCACCCGGAGTATGCACTGTATACACTCCTCCCTCATGAACATTGCTGCCTCACTCTATCGCCATTTTCCAAAAATGATGTATCATGGTTGAATATGCATTATTAGTAAAAAAAAATAAAAATAAAAAAAAGGCATATTTAAGCAAATTGTATGTATCCTTAAATAAATATAAGGCATTCAGAAGATGTGATATTTTGTGTAATATCTGTGACTTGTGTGCGCCTTTTAAGAGGCGGGGCCCGGAAAGTGCCGTTTGTGACGTCAGCTATCTGTAGTTGACTGCTGAGTGCTAGCATAGTTAGTGAATTGTGGCTGAGAGCTGCTCCTGAGAGAATGTTCACTGCATGTGTGTTCTCTGCTTGTTAATAAAGCTATTGAAGTGCAGCGTGAGTCTCTCCCTAACCACAAGCAGCACCATTACAGTAGTATTCTACACTGTCCAGTAGGTGTCAGTAATGTTACATTAATGAGACAATAGCCATCAGTAGGCCTGTCACGATAACAAATGTTGCTGGTCGATAATTGTTCTATAAATTGTCGGCGATAATTGATAATATCGAATTAATTTTTGTGTCACGTCACATTTGAAACACTAGATGGTTCTCAAGTATAGTGTATAGTGTGTGAAATTGCCTATTGTGACACTTAGTCGGTGAGGAAGAGGTAACTCTTTATTTTGCAAGCTGAGGAACAACCCAGCTCACAATGAACTTCTCAACCCCATGGAAATCGAGGTCACCACTTCACATACCATCCGGCTTAGAAACTATGACTTTCGCAGTATCCACTCGGTATGTAGCTCTCACCTCCAAATACTGGGACAAAGAGGCTGAATAGCTGACAGGACGTTCGCTCTGTCCGTTCATTCCACTATCGAAAAAATGCGCACAGACACATGCAGAGTGAACCCTCGTCATCCAGCCTGTGTGGTACAGCGAGATGAGTTAATGGAACAGGCATACGTATATGCTGCATGTCAATTTATCGAGGCGTCCAAATTACCTCGTTTTTTTTCTATCGTTCGATTAATCGATTTACCGATTATCGTGACAGGCCTAGCCACCAGGAAGTACGCGGTCAATGCTAATGTGTGAGTCTATCTTTTATATGTCTTATGTCTTATTTTCTATTATGTCTACTATAAGAGTGTACAGTAGATGTGTTGTTTCATGTCTAGATGGCTCTAATGTTAAAAAGCACATTTAGAAGGTCAAACAGGTTTTTGATGCTCTAACTACAAAAATGTTCAGTTTACTGTACATAGGAGTCCTATTTTGCAGAAATTCACTCATCACGGTCAGGTCTGGAGCCGATTAACTGCCATAAACGCAGGATTACTGTACAGTATATAGAATAGATAAAATTCTGTATTCTAAAAGAGAGATGGATTTATGATAAAGCCTGCATCATAAAAATGTGGCGGTTTTGGGATTGAAAGTTGACGGGTTGAAGAAAAATGTGCATGTTGTTGTTGTGCTGGTTTATTTCTAATGAAAAAAGTCAGTTTTTATTGGGAAATGACACCTGTTTCAATTCAAGAGTTTTATTGTCATATGCAATGAAATTCTTGTTTTGTTCATTCTCCCAAAAAGAAAGAAAACACAAGAAAAAGAATAAGAACATAAGAAACATTAATACAAATAAATTAAGCAACAGAAGAGACATGAATGCCAATGAATGAATGAATGAATGAATGAATGAATGAATGAATAAATAAATAAATAAATAGAGTTATGGGTGTGTGCATGCAGCGTGTGTGAGTGCTTCGTTGAGAAGCCTGATGGCCTGTGGGTAAAAGCTGTTCGCTAGTCTTGTGGTCCTGGACTTCAAACTCCTGTAGCGTCTGCCTGACGGTAGGAGTGTGAATAATGACTGTTGTGGATGTGTGCTGTCCTTGATGAGGTTGTTTGTTCTTCGTAGAATGGGAGATTTATAAATGTCTTGCAGTGAGGGAAGGACTGCCCCAACAATGTGCTGTGAGGTGTTGATCACCCGCTGGAGTGCCTTCCTATCACGTGTTGTACAGTTACCATACCAAACAGTGATGGAGGCGGTAAGGACACTTTCGATAGTGCACCTATAGAAGCAACTAAGGATTGTGGTGGACATGCCAAATTTCCTCAGTTTTCTCAGGAAGTACAGTCTCCTTTGGGACTTCTTCAGAATTTGTTGGGTGTTGTGAGACCAGGTGAGGTCCGCGCTGATGTATGTTCCAAGGAACTTGAAGGTTTTCATCCTCTCCACCTCAGTCTCATCAATAAACAGGGGTCTATGTGGCCCCTTTTCCCTTGTTCTTGGGTCAATGATCATCTCCTTGGTCTTATCTGTGTTGAGAATGAGATTGTTATCACGACACCAAGCTATGAGGTCCGCCACCTCTCTTCTGTATGATGTTTCAACACCACCAGTGATCAGGCCGATGACTTTAGTGTCATCCGCAAATTTAATGATGCTGGTGTTGTTCTGGGAGCCCACGCAATCATAGGTGAAGAGCGTGTAGAGGAGCGGACTCAGCACACACCCCTTTCGGGTCCCAGTGCTCACAATTGTTGAGCTGGATGTGCGATTGTGGACTCTGACTGACTGGGGCCTGCCTGTGAGAAAGTTAAACACCCAGTTACAGAGGGAGGGTGACAGGCCAAGTGTGAGGAGCTTATTTGTGAGTTTGTGGGGGCTGACTGTATTAAATGCAGAGCTATAGTCTATAAATAGCATTCTGACATATGTGTCCTGGCCCTGTAGGTGTGAAAGGGCTGTGTGGATGGCAGTGTTGACTGCATCATCAGTGGTTGGTGGAGTACCACAGCATACTGCCCGACAGAGCAAATCCATGCCCGCCCCTGCTGCCAACATGAGAAGTAGACATTTGTAATCTTTGACAGGACAGATTGACCAATGTGATTTTTTTTTTTTTTTAATCCATAATCTGCTTGAGCCTTTGAGTAAATTGACACACATATTCAATTATACACTGATAACTTGGCTTTTCAGGTCATTGCATGTTACAGAGGAATGTTGTAGATAATAATCTTGTTTTTTTACACACGGACAACGAGACTCTTCTAAAGCGCGAGTTTTTCCAGCGATTTCCACATAGTGACAAATGAAAGGATGCAACTTTTTCCGCTTTGATATTTTGTAAAGCAACACACGTACAGGTATATATGCTAAGAAGTTATATACAGTATATTTCAATAAAAAAAATGCATATAACTTTTTCCTCAGCCTAATTTTCCAAGCTTTCCAACTTAATTTGTTGTTTTGTTTGTTTCTCATAACATGAAGCCTCTTGGCCTGGTCAGCATTGCAAATGAGAATCTGTTCTCAATTGCCTTACCTGGATAAATAAAAGATAAATAAATAAATATTATGACTTAAAAAAAAATTCTTTAATATTTCAACTGTATGCTACTAAAATGCTATTATGTTTCCTCACATTACAAATTTATTGTCTTAAAATTGCGACTTTTTTTGTTATTACTTTATTCCTGTAAAATTAGAGCTGTTTTTTCCATTCCTGCTTTTTGTATGTTTTTCACAATATTATGACTTTTAAAAAGTATTTTTTTCTTTAATATTGAAATTTTAAAATTAAGACCTTTTCTCCTTAGATAACAATTTTTTTCTCCTGATATTTTGTGTTTTTTCTTTTATTTTTTTCTGTTTTTCAACTTTTGCTGCTGTCTTTTTTTAGTTTTCTTGTTAAATTATATTTTTAGAATGTGCCGTAATTTTATTCTCAAAGTTGTTATAGATGTTTTTTCCATTTCTGATGTTTTTTTTTTTTTTTTTAATTTTACAATTAATTCGACTTTCTTTGTAAGTGTTCTTCTCACAATTATGACCTTATTCCCATAATATTGTGAAATTCTTGTATCTATCAATTTTTCCTCAACCTAATTTTCCAAGATTTACAGCTTTAGTTGTTTTGCTTGTCTCTCATATTACAAATAAAAAAAATTTCCTTAATATTAACTTTGACCTTATATATCCTCCAGCATTATTCTCGCAAATTACTTTGTCTCATTAGATTACAACTTTTTTTTTCTTAATATTTTGACTTTATTCTTGTAAAATGACAGCAGATTGTTACTTTTTTTTATGTTGCTGTTTTTTTTTAGTTTTCTTGTTTTTTTTTTTTTTTAATGTGCGGCGGGCCAATAAAAAAGCAGCCACGGGCTGCAAATGTTCGCCGGGCCGCACTTTGGACAGCTCTGGCTTAAGGGAACCAATGTAAGTCTTCATTTAGAGTCGCCAATTAACCTAACATGCATGTTTTTGCACGGGGAGAGCATGCAAACTCCACACAGAGATGGTGGGTTTGGCCCACCTCCCGGACCAGAAAAGTGTCGTTTCAGCAACTTGAAAAAAATGCCATTTCATGACAGGATTCGAACCCGGCTCTTCCAGATCTCCTGACTGTGTGGCCAAGATGGTAATCACTAACCACTGTGTGGCTGTTAGGCTGTTAAAACAACAAAAAAAACATGTAAATTTAAAATGTTTTAAATTTGTAAAAAAAAAAAAAAAATATATATATATATATATATATATATATATATATATATAATTTATTTATTAATTTTTTTTTACTTTGGAAAATGTGGGTTCCAGTTGAGACCTTTGGAGAACACCTGATGTAGGGGTTAAGAGTTGTCTGACGCTTCTTACATGTGGCTGAGTGTCAAATTTACAGGCCGCTTACACCAGTGATGGCCGGTGGAAGTTGTGTGTTCCTCAAAGTTACCAACAGAAATTTAACTCGGGCGTATCAGCGACTGGGTTATTACGACACCACAAAACTGCTGGAACACATTTACACAAAACTGGGTTTTGTGCTGTCATAATTATGGTGTTCAACTCCAATATGTGAAATGCGTCTCTCTTTGTAATGCCATGCTTTGTTACATCACATTTTTGTTTATTATTGATGGTCTGTATAATTGTGACTCAATCGAGGTGGTGTTAAGAGGTTGTTTACGACAGTTAAGTCCCCACTGAAGGCCCAGGTACCAACTGCACTGATCTGCAATGCAATATACAGGCAATGTTGGGGTACTATCGCCAGGCTGAGCAGTAGTCCTGGAAGCAGAAACTACAGTTGTAATAGTCTGATATCCAGCAATACCTTTTTCTTTGGTGTCATTTTTGTGTTCTCCTTTCCCTGCGTACTCGAGCATAAAAAAATGCTGCTGTCTGAGCATAACAAAATGGCGACCGCCATTCAAACTATTTTTCATTTCTGCTGCAACTACTCAATCTGTGCAGGAAACACAATCTGTTCTGCGTATGTGCAAAATGAGTCTACATCTGGTCAGCGGCGACCTATTTTTCAGCAGTCACTTGTCAGGCAACCCAATTTATACCACGCATGTGCAAACTCCGTCATCATTCGTCCAGTTTTACGGCAATTACAGATTGTTCACACACGCGTCAGGCAACACTATTTCCCGACCGGCCGCTCTCTCAGCTATTACTGTGACCATCCCATGACTTTTTCTGTGAAACAGAAACAGGAGGCGGGTAGCTTTGCAAATACCACGAACAGCATAACCAAAATTGTGCAGAGTCAGAATCTCACACATGCTGCCCCCCGCCCCCGAACGAGTTATTCAACTCTGTCTCTCATCCTTTGTGGTTTCTCCTCTTGGCTTCAGGGTATATGGTGAGGCAGATATTGGGGCCTCTGGGGGTGGGGGTTGCTTTTCCTTAAATGTTGGAAAAAAATGAGTCGAGATGCATACACTAAAAATGTGCCAACCATCTTCATGAGTTCAGTAACAGACACAGGAGCACTCATGGACAGCTTTGACTTTACTCAGACAGCCATACTGTACAATAGGGCTGCACAAAAAAGTGTCCAAAAAACTTTTAGCTATTTATCTGTGGCGGTGGGTTGCGGTGGATTGCGGCGGGCGCTGTCATTTCCATGTTAACGGAATTGCCTTGGCCAATAAAAATGGAATCTACCGTTATATTTATAAATAAGGAATCCTAATTCGTGGAAATTTGCATGGTCGGGTCTGGAACCAATTAACTGCTAATGAACAAAGGATTACTTGACACAAAAGTCATCAATTGGTCACTGGTGGTGTGTATTTCTCACTCTGTACATGTTTGCCAGGAAACACGTGCTTGCAAGAGTAAAGAAAATAAAATCAACACCAGAAAAGGTCCGTCTGTCATGTGATACGTGACACAAAGAGCTTCAACTCGGCTGATACTTGGTGGTACTCTTGTTAGCATGAAGTATTTAAGATGACAAAAACGTCAAAGCCTCGAAAAGAGTCGTGCATCCGAGAGCTTGTTCTCACATGGGGACTGCATTCAGGAATGGTAACTCGTTTACTTCCCCCAAAACACTTTTGTATGCAGAAATGATTCTCGGCCGTGTTGATACGGGTGCTATGGTTTGGATACACGGATGGTTCTAAATGTGGACATACAGGTATTACTAGTAATCCCAAAACTGTCTTTCTATGCTGTGTGTGAGAATACACTCACATACACACAGGCCTCTGTACGATCTTAATATCTCGCTCTGATTCAAGAATGACCTCATCCCTCAAGAGCCTGGTCTCAGGTTTCAGACCAACACACCAACCTAGTAGTCTCACACTGAGAAGCACACCATTTTGTGTGCACTTTTACACCTTCTCCTCTCTCTGTCTTATAGTGCTAGCTTTCTTGTCTCACCGGGATTCCATACGTTCTAAACTCTGCTGTAAAAACCGACTTGGCCCATTCAAGTGCATTTTGAAACATCCCAGAGTGTCTGGCTGCTATTTACTGGACTTTAACCACATGGTCCAACTTACACATGCTTTTAACCACCCTGGAGGTGTTCAGCACGCCTGGATCTCCGCTTGTGCAGCTTCAGTGCACTACAATCCAGTATGCACACTTCCTGTCCCTCATTTTTCATGTGTACCCTGTGGGAATTCGGTCAAATAAAAAATCAATGTGTGTTTTTGGTTTCAATTTTACTTATGTTGGCAACCACTTTATGTCAACATCAGTCAGCCAGTCCGAAGGGCGTGGACACAAACACGCTCCATTCATATTTTATTATATTTTGTATGCTTTTTTTCTCATTTTCCACAACCTAAGTTTTGAAAAATTACAACTTTTTTTGTTTTGTTTTTCATAGTGTGACTTACACAGATGTCTTCTTTCTCTAATATTTGAACTTTATGCTACTAAAATTACATTATTTTTCTTCATATTATGTTATTCTCATAAAATAACTTCTCGTTAGATTACGTGTTTCTCTCAATGTTTTTACTTGTCGTTTTTCCAATTTTGCTGTTTTTCTTGTCAAATGTTATTTTTAGAATGTGCCACGGACAAATAAAAAAAAAACAGATGTGGGCTGCAAATGGCCACCAGGCCGCACTTTGTACGCTTGAGAGCCTTACTACTGTACATGCTACTGTATGTGTACGTGGTCAGAAGCTTCCATCCACTCATCGTGTGCATGTCGTGTCACATTGATTTGACCCCGGTCCCCACCCCCACCCCCCACAGTGAAGTACATCCGTGAGGTTTCTCCGCTGTTCAAAAAGCCATCCCTGGTGGCGGATCTGCCGTGGGATGGCGCCCGACCACAGTCCCCCAGCTACAGCGGCAGCGAAGACTCTGGTTCTCCGAAACACAGCAGCTGCTCCTCCAAAGACAGGAAGGTCATCAGCTTGAAGATGTGCTTCATCAGCAGGAACCTGACCATGCCAGACCTGGAAAACAGGTTTGATGTTCATATTCTACAGGGTTTTTCTTTGGCTGCTGCTAGCTGGCATCATCATGTGGAAATGGCAAACATTTTTGTAGCTCTTAATACGCATACATCATTACCAGAACAAACAAACAACGGCTTAGACCAGGGGTGTCCACAGTGCAGTCGGCTTTTTTTGCTCATGACACATTCTAAAAATATCATTTAACAAAAAAAAAATGACAGCAACAAAAATTGGTAAAATCTGCAGTAATTTTACAAGCGTAAAGTCAAAACATTAAGAGAAAAAAGTTGTAATCCAATTAGAAAAAGTCCTAATTTTACCAGAATAATGTCATAAAATTATTTTAGCATAAAGTTGAATTACTGTATTAAAGAAAAGACGTTATTTCTGAAAGTCATAATATTATGAGAAACGAAACAATGAATAAAGTTGTAATTTTTGGAAAATTAGGTTGTTATAATGTTCCAAAAGTTATAATGTTCGAATGTTAGAATGAAGTAAAAATGTTATGGGAATAAAGTCAGAATTATGAGAGGACAATTTACAGGAAGAAAGTTATATAATAATAAAATATATCTAATTAAAATAACACACACAAAACATAAAAAAATAGTTGGAAAATTCAAAAGAGAAAAAAAACAGCAGAAATGGAACATTAAAAAAAAAAGTTTAAAGAGTGAAGTTGAAACTAATGATTGGTGTTTTCACATAAATCACAGAGCTAAGATGCAGTTAAAAAAAAAAAAATATATATATATATATATATATATATATATATAAAATTTATTAGCATCTCTACATGTGTTGCTTAAAAAAAAAATAAAATAAAATAAAAAAAAGTGACAAAGTTGCATTCTTTTATTTTTCACTATGTGACCCTCACTGGAAAAACGTTTGGAAACCCCTGAGTTAGACCAAGCATGCGGCCAATGTTGATTTACCCACTTTCGGAGCATTTTACATCTAATTTCACTTTACTTTTCACTTTCCTTTTCTTTGAAGAGCCTGCCGCAAATTTGGTCAGTGAACAGAAACACAGACGAGTGACCGTTTTCATTTTCAGATTATTGGAGCTGTACTCGCCAGATGGTCAGCACACGGTTGTACTTCGCTGTAAAGATTGCCCCACTGCCAACTCCTGGTTCACTGCCATCCACACCAATATTGCTGCCCTGCTGCCACAGACGCTGACCCACATCAACGCTTACCTGGGAGTCTCTGCCTCGACCGCCACACAGCCTCACCTCAAGCACATTGGGTGGCTGGCTGAGCAGGTATTTTTCAATGACACATTTCATAATTCCTCGAATGCACTGCAATCCTACTGGTGATTTTGTTAGCTGACGGCGTACGAAATCCATCCCGGCTGATTAAATCCCATTTTATCCGTGGTAGTGTTAGTGTGTTGTGTTATATTTGTTTTTTTATTTGGTTCCCCATTAGCGTCTGCTCCGGTGGTTGCTCGTTTTGCTGGGGTCCACCAGTGAAACTGCAGATTACATGAAATGACTTTGTCATGAATAAAAATACAAATTAAAGCTGCGAGCAGCGTTGAACGGGCCTTTGCGGAGAGCATGCACATTCCATTTCCTGTTGCCACTGAGTGGCGCTGAGATGAATTCAGGTGTCGTCTTCATCATATGAACCAATCATGATGAAGATCTGACCTTGTGGAAGTGAGTTATTAATGTTTACAGTTTAGTGATGAATTGTCTAATCATCAAAGGTTGTTGCCGTGCCCCACCCACATCGTATGGAACAGCCTCAAATGCTGTGAAATGTAGCTTCATCCATCTGTCTAGTAGCTGTGATTTTCATTTGGGCTCATTTGGTCAAAGTGCCCACGACTGGTTGATCAAAATACAACCCCTGGTTTTCGCCTAATATTGTCACTGGGAAACAAAATGGCCAACTGGCTGTTGGTTTTGGAACATGGGTTCTTAAGACTTTTTTTTTTTATACATCCTGTCATGATTGACGCCACCATCACATTTTATGACGTTCTGTGAAACTAGTGGCAGGGGCTAATTTTTTCAAACTTTAAAGGGGGCGCTACTGCATGAGTTTTGGGGGTTTGTGTCCGGGACCCCTGGACTTTTTTTTTTGCCAAACCTGATGCGCTTGCAAATTTTGGTTATGCATGTTGAGACCCTCGAAAATGCAAACAAAAAAAAAGTTGCGGAATATATTTAATAAAAAAAATACTTGTATTATACATAGCACTTTCACCTCAGCATGTCGGTGCTCGGGCCCGAATAAATAAATGTATTTTTAAATTATATACCAATTATTTACAAATACAAAATTAAATTATTAATAAAAATGGTAAAAAATAGGCCTGTACAATTTTTATATGTAATGTATTACAATGTAAAAAAAAAAATTGCTTGTTATCACCCAGTCTACTTATGTCGCTGGACAAAGTCACACAAATGTGCAATCAATGGTGAGTTTCACTTTCCATTTTGGTTATGTCAACAACCGCCTACATCATAATAATAAAATAAAATGTATACAGAAATACTGTTAAAAAAATAATATTCAAATAATAAAATAAAATGAAAAATGTTTGACATGCATTCTTTCCAGGCTTTCAAGGGACACATAAAATGATATGGCGGGCCGAATCCGGTGTAGATAAAGCTTTGTCAACACACTCACTGGACGTGTGCACCAAGTGTAAAACTGAAGCGGTACTGAGATGTAGGAGCGCATACAGAACTAAATGAAAGACCACTTCCATGCAGGATGGAAGGAAATACTTCCTCAGTGAGGTTCGCTCTTCATTTCAATGTTGCTGGAAGATCTTGTGTGGCTTCAACAGGATGCGGAGATGGAAGTTTCTGTTGCGTTACACCGTTTCCCGTGGAGTTCAGCTACTCACCACTGTTACTAAGCCGTGTGTGAAGCCAAGCCCTACGTGACTCATTTCCACCACACGACTGTTGATTAGGAAATACGCAGCCCCAACTTGTATTCCAGAGCACAGTAATGACAAGGTGTTAATTGTCCTCAGGTCCAGTTGGAAGGTGGACGGCAGCAGTACAGGCCTGTGGTCCTGGCACTTACAGAAAAGGACATTTTGCTGTTTGAGTCAGTGCCGTGGAGTAGAGAGTCATGGTCCATGCCGCTGCTCACACACCCACTGCTTGCCACAAGGTAGGAACAGCAACACTCTGCCCCAATGTGCACCGTAAAGGCTGCGATTGGTCGGCTTGTAGCACATTATTTCCTGACTCGTTCAGCCCACAGCCCACAGTACAGCCCACCTCTGATTTTTGATCGTTTGCAATAAAAAATGAGAGACATGACATGTGGATTAGTTCCAGCTACAATCACACTCCCCTTCTCTCCTTAATTACCATCGTTTGCTCGTGACAAAGGAAGCTAACAAGCTAAATAAAGGGCGTCTAGAATTTTTCCCCCGAGGGCCACATAGGATGCTAAAGCAACACGTAGATATACTAAGAAGTTATATATATTTCAAGAAAAAAATGCATCTCAGCTTTAAGTTAGAAAACCGATTATTAATATCAACTTCACTCTTTACTCTTTTTTCTCATTGGTATCTGACTTATTTCTCCATATTACTTTGACTTTATTCTCAGAAAATTAGCGCTGTTTTTCCAAAGTATTTCTATTTTCTTCTTGTAATTGTTTTTCCTCATAATATTATGACCTTATTGCCATAATATTATAACTTTCCAACCTAACCTATATCCAACCTAATTAAAAAACAACAACTATATTTTGTTTGTTTTTCATAATATAACGACTTTAAAAAGTATTTTTCTTTAATATTTAATCTTTCTACTATTAAAATGACATTATTCTTCCTCACATTATTCTCGTTAAATTATGGATTTTTTTTGTTATTTTACAACTTTTTTCTTCAATATTTTGACTTTATTCTTGTAAAATGACTGCTGTTTTTTCATTTTTGCTGCTACTGTTTTCTTTGTTTTTTCATTTTTGCTGCTACTGTTTTCTTTGTTTTTTTGTTTTTTTTTTTAGTTTTCTTGTGTTTTTTAGTTTTGTTGTGACGTGCCATGGGCCAACAAAAATCAGCCACGGGCCGTACTTCGGACACCCCTGAGCTAAATAGTCGACCTTGACGAAGAGCTATAAAGGCATGGATGTCCAATTTGCGGCCCAGGGGCCATTTGTGCCCCTGACTTGTTTTCCAGTGGCCAGCAGCACATTGTAGAAATAATACTCACCAAAAAAAACAACAGTACCAAAGGGAAAAATTGAGCAAAGGGCAAAATGTCACAAGAAAAAGCTGCAATGTTGATACCAGTAACTAATAATAAAAAAGCTTTGACTTTTAATCGGTGGCAGGCCGTGCACTTGGTATCTGGGCCTTCAGTGGGGGCTAAAATTCCTTCAATTTTGGCAGGTGGGTGCGTTCACACTTGTCAGTCCGTTTGCTCTGCTAGTAAGGTTCATTTTAACCAAATGGGAGTGTGGGGTCTCAGTCCTCCTGCCAGCGGGCCCTTCATACTTGGTCCCGACTGAGGTGAGTATGAACGCCAACCACACCAACGTACGTCTCCTTGACATTATGTCCGACTCCAACACATAACCTTCTTGCTGTGAGGTGGCAGAACACAATACTGGTCCATTTGCTGAAGCATTTTTCATTTCATCCAATACAGTGACGACATTTCAAAAATGCCAAGCCTATTTTGTTTATTTCGATCCAGATTGGTCCATTCCGGCAGTGCCCGCGGTTCTCCCTCCCAGGGTTCAGACCTGGTGTTTGCCACCCGGACTGGCACAGGGCGGGGCATCGAATCTCACATCTTCCGGGTGGAGACTCACTGGGATCTGTCTTCATGGACCAGAGCCCTGGTGCAAGGTGCACACGCCGCTGCTGAACTCATCAAAGAAGTCTCCATCGGTGAGTGTGGATGCGTGAGAGGAAAAAGAAATGATACCAGGGGAAAATAGTGAGATACTGAGACAGGAGCAGAAGCGTCCATGATTGGCCATTACATGGCTTCCTCACTTTCCCGCTCTTATGACCTCTGCTGACTGTGAGCATTCCCCTGCCACAGGCTGCACGCTGAACAGACAAGACGTTCGGCTGACGCTGCACTACGAGAAAGGCTTCACGGTGACCAGGGAGCCGGCCGATGCAGCCGGGGGAGCGGCGCTGTTCCGATACCCGTATGAAAAACTCAAAATGTCTGCCGACGACGGAATACGCAATCTTTACCTTGACTTTGGGGGCCCAGAGGGAGAAATGGTAAGATGTGATGCAGCCCACACTATTCTTTCAAATCTCATGCACACCATTTACTTTCAACTTGTACAAACTTTCAGTCAAGAACAAAAATTGCCCAAGCCGCTGACAAAAAAAGTGAGTACAGTCTTACGTTGAAACAGGGGTGTCCAAACTGTGTCACGGGATTCATGGGCGGCCCACGGCTGTTTTTTTCATTTGCGTGAAACGCATTCCACAAATATTTAACAAGAAAACTAAAAAAAAAAAAAAAAAAACAATGAAAGTGAAACAATAAGCAGTAATTTTACAAGAATAAAGTCAAAATATAAAAAAAAAAAGTTTTGTCAATACAAAAAAGTTATAATTTTATGTGAATAATGTTGTAATATTAGGATGAAAAATAACAGCATATTAGTAGCATAAAGAAATACGGTATTAAAGAAATAAATTCTTATTTTTAAAGTTGTAATATTATGACAAACAAACAAAAAAGAAGGAACATTTACAAAAACAAAGTTGAAATTGTTGGGGAAAGAAAACACTAGAAATGCAAAACACGGCAGTAATTTTACAAGAATAAAGTCAAAATATTAAGAGAAAAAAATTTCTAATCTAGCAAGAAAAAAACAATTAACAGCAAGAAACACGGAATTACTGAATTACTGATTACTTTTTTGAAGTAATTTGCCCAACACTGCTGCAACACTGCCATTTGCCACACTTCTCAACATGACTGCACACACTTGAAACCCATCCTCAGGGTACGTTTATGACCAATCAGCAATTAGTTATCAGTAATACGAGTCTGATTTATGTCTTGTATGTCTTCTTTTCTCTTATTATGGCTACTCTTTTGGGTAATAGGAGTGTAAAGGGGTGTTATTTCATGTCTAGAGGGCTCTAATAATGTGGTAAATGAGTTTTCTATGCTCTAACTACCAAAGTATTGGATTTATAAATAAGGAATCCTACTTTGTGGAAATTCACTTATGACGGTTGGGTGTGGAACCAATTAACCGCGATAAAAGAGGGATTATGGTATATCTATCAAAGTCTGCTTATTTTCATACCGACTTCATCTCTAAACCTCATGACTAAACCAGAGTGTATACATTGTACTGAAAGTATTTGAAGCGAGTGCAAGAAGTGTGCATGCATTCAAACAGATGATCTTCATGATTTTCATGTACGTTTCCTTCCTTTCTTCCTTCATGTGTTCTTTTTTTCTTCCCAGGTGTTTGACCTGCACTCAGGTCCCAAGCCAGTTGTGTTTGTCCTCCACTCTTTCCTCTCGGCCAAGCTCACCCGCATGGGCCTGCTCACATGAAGAAGAACGCCGGGATGTCTCCGCAGAGCACGTTCGACCGGAGCTGAGGGAGCCTCTCGGTCCTCTTGACCATTGTTTGCAAAATGTGCCTTTACTTTGATAGTCTCCTTTGCTTTCCACGCTTACTTTATTGCGAGGTCGCCACTCAAAGTTCTCAGGTCATTCAAAAAGCTTTCAACATTCCATTGGGTGATCTGGCTTCAAAATGAGGATAGGAAGGAATACTTTAGACAATCAATAAGCAACAGGAGCCTGAGTATGTTTCTCTAAAGCTTCCAAGCCTGGCATTCCACAACAGCCTTCCAGTGGACATTATCTATCAGTACACTTCAGAAAGTACACTGCAGTCCTGAGTGTGCACAGTGTAGTGCTGTCCCAAATCCGCTACAGTTGTTGCACGACAATCACAACCTTTTCCTTCTTCTCTCCCTGTTAATGCTGAATTGCAACCACTCCAGTTAGCCCCTCCCCATTCTGCTACGTAGCCAAGACGGCGACTGTTGAGCCTTGTGAGTAACGGTGTTAAAAACAACGTTACTGATGCCGCCGCTATTGTTGTCTAGTAATGTGCCATCTCATGAATGACTGTTTCAAACGTTACAACTAATGCTGCAATTAACAATTGTTTTCTTAGTCGGTTCATCTGAAGCGTGTCGTTTCCATTCATCCGGTCATCGGTTAGGCCCTAGACCAGGGGTGTCCAAACTTTTTTTTCAGCGAGGGCCACACAGAGAAAAATGAAAGGATGCAACTTTTCCACTTTGATATTTTGTAAATATGCTAGGAATTTATATATATTTCAAGAAAAAACTGCGTCTCAGCTTTTACAGGTGAAAAAGCCTCTTGTTAGTATCAATTTCGCTCCTTGCTTTTTTTCCTCCCCATTTTTGCTGTTAATTTTTCAAATATTTAAACTTTCTTCTTAAATAATCTCTGTAAATTTCCTTTCCTTTTTTCCCTAATATTATGACTTTATTTCCATAATATTCTGACTTTGTTCCCATCATATAACTTTCTCCCTAACCTAATTTTACAAAAATTATAACTTTATTTTGTTTTGTTTCTCATAACATTACCACTTTTATATGATATACAGTATATTTCAGCTCTATGCTACTAAAATTACATTATTTTTCCTCATAATATTACAGGTTTATTCTTGTAAAATTGCGTCTTTTTTTCTTGTTAGAATGCAACTTTTTTCTCTTAGTATTTTGACTTTATTCTTGTAATATTTCTTCTCGTAATATTGTGAATTTAATCCCATAATATTTTGACTTTATTCCCAACTTCATGCCCCAACCTAATTTTCCAAAAATAACAACTTTACTGATTGTTTTGTTTTTTCTCATAATATTACAACTTTTGTACAATTTTTTTTTCTATTTCAACTATATGCTATTAAAATGGCATATCTTTTCTCATATCACGAGTTTATTCTCATAAAATTGCAGCTGTTTTTTTCCATTGTTGCTGGGAGGTTTTTTTCTCCAACTATTTCAACTTTCTTCCTGTAAATTTTCTCCTCGTAATTACGACTGTATTCTCATAACATGCTAACATTTGCTGCAATTTCCAAAATGCAGCAAATTTTCCAAAATGACAACCTTATGTGTGATTTGTATGTTTCCATTAATATTCCGACTTTTAAACATCTTTTTTCTGTAATATTTCAACTTTATGCTACTAAAATGACATTATTTTTCCTCATAATATTAGGACATTATTCTTGTAAAATTGCGACATTTTCTCCTTACAACTTTTTTCTCTTAATGTTTTGACTTTATTTTTGTAAAATGACTGCCGATTTTTATTTTTATTTTGTTGCTGTTTTTGCTGCTGTTTTCTTTAAAAAAAAAACAAAAAAAAACGTATTAAATTATCTTTTAGAATGTACTTTGGACACCCCTGCCCCAGACGGACCAAATCGATATGAAGTAAACACAAAGAGTTAGTGATTTGGTTGCCAACATATCAGAGTATGTTTATATCTTCCATCTTTTCCTAATTAGGGACACAGGGGTATGCTGGGGCCTATCTCAGCTGAGAGGCGAGAGGCAGGGTACACCATGGACTGGTTGCCAGCCAATCACAGGGCACATATAGACAAACAACTATTCACACTCATATTCATACCTATGGACAATTTAGAGTCCCCAATTAGCCCAACATGTTTTTGGAATGTGGGAGGAAATCGGAGTACCCGGGGAAAACCCACGCACGGGGACAACATGCAACAAACTCCACACAGAGATGCCGAACGGCGTTTCGAACCCATGTCTTCACCGCTCTCCTGACTGTGGCGAAAATGCTAACCACTCAGCCACCGTGCGAATATCTTGTTTGCCTAAAACACAAAGGCAATATGTCTGCTTTCATGGATGACTAAGGAAGTGAAACAATATTCACACATGAGAGGCTCGAATCACAGGATTTGTACATTTCAAAATAAAAAAACGTATGATCAAATACCAACATGCTTGTCAATTAAGTGGATAATCGATTAATTAATTGTTGCAGCTCTAGTTACAACAGCTTTACCGGCGTAAAATGTACATACGTAACGTTCGCAAACGAATGGAATCTTTTGAACGGGTCTTGTAAGTGAACGATGACAACTGATTCATGGGTATATGCGGTCCCCGGTTTGGTGCGCTCCAAGTGTTGTCGTTTTCGTGGTCACGTACGCGCTTCCGTCACGTGAGACACTTCGTTTTGGTCGGTAAACAAGGGTCACTTGAGAAGTAGTTACAGCGCGGTGCACTGTGGAAGAATACACACTGCATACACGACTCTACACCGGGCGGAGGTGACCATCATCATCATTGTCACGTCTGCTCAGACATGAAGGATGAGTTGCACCATCACCAATCTCTTTGTTGTAAAAACAGAACTACTGTCGGCCGAACCGCCCCAAAATGACATCAACAAAATCAAGTGTCCTATCTGCACACACTCTAGTCCTGTCAGTATCACGTCATGTTCACAGACAGTCAGAAATCACAAAACTCTCTTAACAGGACACATAACTGCCATGTCGCTGATCCTCTGAAAGCAACAGTAATAATTTTTTTTGTTTTTAGTGTTTTGTTACTGTATTTATATATACAGTACAGTACCGTATGTCCTCTGTGTGTAGTCTGAGTGACTTGGGATTCGCCAAAACTCGGCTTTCATCACAGTCCGGCAACGCAACTTGTACATAACCCGAGAAGCCCCTGTGTGAGAACAGAAAACATAAGAACGAGCCGTTCTTAAATGCAACCGGGAAGTGGTTGTCGTCGTTCACTTAAAAGAGCCGTTCAAAAGACTCGATTCGTTGGCGAACGCCACATCTCGGAACCGCACAAGAGAACTCCAGGCAACAGTGGTGGGTCAGAGCGGTGTGTGGAGTTACTTTCCAGGATGGAAGTACACGTACTACTACATCACTGATACTGTACATACAGTACATGTCACGTGTATCTTTCACATATTTGAAGCGTTTTTTTTTTTCCTCAAAAAAGTATCGCAATCATTGCTTTCTGTGGTAACTCATTACATTTATGAAGAAGTCATTTTGTTATGACCTCTAGTACTTTTTTGTCAAAGTAACTACAGCAATCCCTCGCCACTTCATGCTTTGAAGCTTTTCAAAAGTATATTCATTGACAAATCATGTTTTGTGGTTGAATACAGCCTTTTATTAGTTACAAATATGCATATTGAAGCAAATTTTACACATTTTTGGCCCAAAAGAAGCATTTTCAAGCATAAGACATTCAGTAGACTCATTCTAGGACACTGTGATGATATGTGGTATTCTACACAGGTCACTAGGTGTCAGCAATGTTACTGTAACGTTGGGCGAGACACACAAGCACCAGAATTAATGGGCGGAACAACAGACTTTTATTGCAGGCACGATAATCCCTAACACGGGCTACTGTTGCAGCCGTAAACCACACCAAGCTAAAACTCAATTCTGAACTTCTGACGTCACTTCCTGTCCGCCCCCCCCAGCCCCACTAGCACCGGAACACACAACACACACGAGGACAAGTCTTATTTATGTCTTTTCTATTTTTATTTCTACTACAAGTATATTTGGTAATAGGAGTGTAAACGTGACGATAGGGCTGTTATTTTATGTCGAGAGGGCTCTAATAATGTTTAAAAGTCGTAAAGAGGTTTTATAAGCTGTAATTACCAGAATATTCAACTTATAAAGAAGGAATCCTACTTCCCAGAAATTCACTTCTCATGGTTCAGCCTGGAACCAATTAACCGCAATAAATGAGGGATTATTGTATCACTAATTCTTTTTTTTTTTTTTTGAGTAATTTGCCCAACATTGCTGCCAGTGCACTGCAATGTAGGCACTTATGCACTTAAAAGTAAGTGTAAGTACGCAAGTGCGCCAATTGGACCACAGCCTAAGTGTAAGTTTATGACAAATCAGCAATTTGTTGCTAAAGTGGTGCCCCTGCAAAGATGTTTCGCTAAATGGCAGCCGTGCTTGTCAACCAGCCTTGCTGAGATTTGACACACGTGTGCTTGCCCATGCCCTAAAGGTGTGTGCCAAATTTTCTGACAGTGAGTACACCCCAAATGAAACTGTAAATCACAGTTGTCTCATTAGGAAAAACATATATAATCCCAGATTTTGTGCTCACTTTTGTGATGTACTGTGGAACAAAGTTGCGCTGACACTTTTGTGTTACTGGTCATGTAAATGCGACTCTAGTGCCTGTATTGAAAAGTAGCCTCCATAGTTAGCTGTATGATCCGCGTCACAGTCCTTTGCTAAGTGCTTGGTGCTCTTAACCCTTCACAGCTCTTTTCATGTGTGAATGTACATTATGAGCAATATTACTCATCATTTCTAAAAAAGCACTGACCTGTCCTGTCTATGCAAAGCACTGCTTCCCAGGGCTGGAGCAGCTGAACCAAAGGTAATCAGTAGACTGAATGTGTCCTATGCAGTGTATTTTTTTACACTTCAATAAGCAGTATGCAATGTACATTCAATGTAATCACAAATGTAAATATCAACCAATAAAACAGAGATTAATGTGCTGACCGTTCTCTTCTTTTCCCATTGCTTGGTTGCACTTATTTCATTGCAATTAACAAGTACTCTATATGGGAAATAAGTAGTGTAATTCATGATTAATCTTAGAGACAGCTTTAGAAGGAGGTTCCTCTTTTGTTGTTCCAACTGGAACATTTGGGATGGTGGTTTATTTTCTCTTTGTTTTGAAGATAGAGGCTAGTCAATTTATCAGGTATTCATCAGAAAACGCATTTTAAGTATGCCAGAATGGCAGTATATAAAAAATTTGGTTATAATGGCAGTCAATGGTCAAATTGGTCCCGAGGGTAGAGATTGTTGGCATTATGCAAATCTATTCTCGCAATAGAGGGGATCATGGAATTTGAAAAAATTGTAATAAAAAAACTAATCCTGGCCAAGTTTCATACAATCAGCTTAAGGCTGACCTATATATTGACAATGAAAAGAGTCAAATAAACCCAAAGGTGCCTCCTGGGTTAAATAATACCAAAAACGGCATCAAAGTGGAGCCTGGGGGCCATTTGTCCGTTAATACTTATTGGTCCTCAGCATATTCTAGAAATGCAATTACCATACACAACAACAATTTCACAAAAGTTGAAATGTTCATGCTAATAATGCGAATGCGCACTGTTTTTCTTTATTCAGTGGAACCCATTTATGTTGACACATTTACACATGAGGAAAATGGCCGATAATTAAGACTTTTTTTTTCTTTCTTGACATGCCTCCATTTGTGCATATTTTTATTTAGATTTTGATATGCTATACACTTTTTCTAACAGAATGACAATTATATGGAAGTCAGTTTCCGCCACTGACAGAAAAAAATATCCCAATGGTAAGTCATAATTATGAGATTAAAAGTTATAATTATGAGATAGCTCATTTGGTTTGTAATAAACGACGCTGCCGGTTGCATCAGTCCGGCTCTTTTAAGTTGTATTTGTGAATACGTTTTGGTCTGTTTGTGATTTTTCCTTGTCTTTTACTTTGAAGGTTGTAACCGGAATCAGCACCTGTACGCTGCGCGTTTGTTTTCCGGCCAAGGGGCTGTCAACCTTGCTAGCTAACAACACGGGATTAGCCTTGTTTTGTCATGTCGATATCAAGACATATGTTGACAACACGGCACAGTTTACCTTTATTTCGTCACACAGCCACAGCAGGGCGGCGTTGAAGAAATATATCTGGGCGGGGCGCAGAAGTGTGAGATGAAATGACAACGTCAACATTGCAGGTAGGCTGATTTTGTCAAGCTATCTTAGCGTTAGCTAACTTTAGCAGCCTGAATGCTAACAGCTGACGCTGCAGTGAACCAACATCACCTAACTATAAACTCTAATTGCCTTATTTAATTCTTTTGAGCCCCATTAAATGTGTGGCGTGTTTTGCTGGAGGATGTTTAAAACACTGCAGTGCACCCGATTTCTCACCGATAAAAGGGCTGAAGTATCTGTGCGCACATCAAAGTGCCTCCGTTTATTCTAGGGGTGTAACGGTACCCATCGTCACGGTTCGGTAAGTACTTCTGTTGTAAGGTCACGGACACAGTAGATTGAGAAAATGCTAAATTGCTTATGCCTAAACACCTTTAATGATTTTCAAAATGAAACATTAAACAAATAATGATGATTACCTATTTAAGGTGAATTAATTTTTCGAGAAAATGCTCGAACGTACGAGTTTTTCATACAGAAATTTTTTTTTTGGACCAAAAATCAGTGAATTGAATTTGGGAATTGCACAGTACACTGCTTTTGTCTGTTCACGTATTTTATCTGGAATGCCAAGTGTTCTCAAACAACAGAAGAGGCCTTTCAAGCTCTGGCTTCTCCTTGGCACTGACAGTATTTGATGTCCTAAACACCTACTGTACCTCACTTTCAATTTTCCCGTGTAGGAAATCGGTACGCCTCTGTACTGAACATATATCAATTGACCAGTTATATTGTTGAAAAACCAGTAGCATTGAAGCTGGTGATGTTTATGTGTTTATCCTCAATCTCTCATTTGTCAGAAAGCGATCGATCTTGTGACCAAAGCCACAGAAGAAGATAAAGCTAAGAATTATGAGGAGGCGTTGCGTCTTTACCAACATGCTGTGGAGTATTTTCTACATGCCATTAAATGTGAGTACTGCATTCTGAATATCCTGCCGCTTCAAACACCTGCTGATTTTTTTCACCTGAAATGTGTTTTGTGTCGCTGGAGAAGATGAGGCCCACAGCGACAAGGCCAAGGAAAGCATTCGAGCAAAGTGCATGCAGTATTTGGACAGAGCGGAGAAGCTGAAGGACTACCTGAAGAACAAGGACAAACAAGGCAAGAAACCTGTGAAGGAGTCGCAGAACAATGACAAGTAAGTCGTCAGCATTCCAACTCAAGAGTCCGATCCTGAAGATGCTTTCACGTGCACTTGCTGCTTTGTGTTCCGTGCAGGAGCGACAGTGACAGCGAGGGTGAAAACCCTGAGAGGAAGAAGCTGCAAGAGCAACTTATGGGTGAGTGACGAAAAGGGGATGCTCCTCTTACATACACAAAGAAACTCGGTTGAAAGTAAATTTTGTCAATCCATGTCAACACTTTAACAATTGGAAACATTCTCTTCCTCTACCCGCATAGCTAAACATGAGCAAAATCGCCCCCTAGTGTTTAGGAGGCACACAGTGTAGGCGTTAGAGCTAGTGCATGTAAACGGTGCTTCACATAGAAGTGTGAAAAATAGAGAGACATAAGTATTTCAGGAATTCCACTGCAGTCAGTCACACACATTATCACACTGTACAATACGCGCTGTTGTCCTCCAGGGCCTTTTAGAGGCTAAATCACTTAGCATTAGGCTATCAAATCTGCTTCATTGTTGTTATAACGATTATTGATTATATTAAAATAAAAATGCATTCATGTTCATAAAATCACCATATCTTCATATGAAATCGCAAATAAAAATATAAATAAATTTAAAGAATATATGTATTAATAAAAAATGTAAATATAATACACTTATATTATTTATTATATATGTATGTGTATATCTAGTTGAAATATTAAAGAAAAAAATATTTTTTTAAGTTGTAATAAAAAAAATTAAAATTTTTGGGAAAATTAGGTTTGGGAAAAAGTTGTGATATTTCGGGAATAAAATAAAAATGTTATGGGAATAAAGTCCTAATGTTACGAGAAGAACATTTTCAAGAATAAAGATAAAAAATTATAAAATTGTTTTTTAAAAAGCAACAGCAGAAATGGAATAAACAGCAGAGATTTTATGACAATAAAGTCAAACTATTACAAGTAAAAAGTTGTTTTATAACAGGAAAAAAGTTGCAATTATATGAGAATAAACTTGTAATATTTTCAGGAAAAATTATGTCATTTTAGTAGCCTAGAGTTGAAATATTAAAGCAAAAAGACGTTATTTTTTAAAAGATGTAATTTTATGAGAAACAAACAAAACAGAATAAATGTGTAATTTTTGGAATATTACGTTAGGGGGGAAAAGTTCTCACGTTAAGGACAATGAAGTCAAAATATATTGGAAAAAAAGTCATAATTATGAGAAGAAAATTTAAAAGAGGAAAGTTTACATAGGTAAAAAACACAGTAGAAAACGAAAGAACAGCTGTGATTTCACAAGAATAAAGTCCCAATATTAAGAGTTGTAATGGAATGAGAAAAAAAATTCTCTCAATTTTACGAGAATAAACTTGTAACATTTATGGGCAAAAAGAATGTCATTTTAGGCACATCTCACCATATAAATTCTTAGCATATCTACAAAATCT
Organism: Dunckerocampus dactyliophorus; assembly: GCF_027744805.1. Lineage (NCBI taxonomy): Eukaryota > Metazoa > Chordata > Actinopteri > Syngnathiformes > Syngnathidae > Dunckerocampus > Dunckerocampus dactyliophorus. The sequence goes on from NC_072823.1 coordinate 7,636,033, forward strand.
CAGTGTGGTCCTTGCATCCTTTCATTTTTTTGCTAGAAAAAGTTTGGACACCCCTGGCCTAGACTTTAGGGTCACACTGTAATTAGCAGACATTTTCAGTAACATAAACATTCCTCCAAGTAATAACTTTCTTGAAAGTTTGATGTTCATCATTTTACGAGCCCAGACATACTAACTAGATAATCCACCACGATGATGGCGACAACTTCAGATTATTCTGCAAACTTTCAGCGACTTTCAATGTGAGGACAGTGTTGTCAGATCTCACGAGACAAACAAGCAAGCGGCTTGATGAATACAACCCTAAGAAAAGAGTTTTTTGTTGCTAGTGCTTTTCTTAAATCCAGGTCTGGTTGGGTTTAGCCACCTTGTGAGTTCCAGGTCTCCACATGAGTTAATATGTTCACTATGTTCACTTGCCGCTGTGTGCAGGTGCTATTGTAATGGAGAAGCCCAATGTGAGGTGGAATGATGTGGCTGGACTCGAGGGAGCCAAGGAAGCTCTAAAGGAAGCCGTCATCCTTCCCATCAAATTTCCTCACCTCTTTACAGGTATAGGATGAATACACCAAAATTCCAAAGACACCAGCATAATAATGTGTTTCCCGGGAGAAATCATGACTTGCGCTACTTAGTGCTATTTCGCTAGATGTTAGCATGTTAACTGTTAGCATTTTAGTTATTTTAATGATGCCAAAATGCAAATATTGTCACGATCTATGTGTTAGCCTGCGTGACAGTTTAGTGTGTTTACACTTTTAAGCCTTAGTTCCTGTTCTATGCTCTTATTTTGGTAGTACGTCCTGTTTTGCCTGGTGTGTGTCCGCCTGCTTTGCTTTCTTCTTTGTCTTGCACCTGTTGCTAATTTTAGTTGTCCTATTTAGTTCAGGTGCGTGGATCTTTCTGTGTTGGTGCGTTCATTTCGTTCATTTCGTTCCTTCGTTCGTTCGTTCCTTTGTGTCGGTGTCTGTGTAAGCCTGACACGCTACTGCAAAGCGTTCTTTATCGAGTTCCTGCCGCTGCGCTGCAGCCATCATTAAAGATAAGTTTTTCCTGCAACGAGTGCCTGCTTTCTGCATACTGGGGTCATCGCCACTATGCCAAGAACAAGACGTGACAAATATGTACATGGCGTGACGTAGGGACGCGAGAGAACTGCTGCCTTGGCACTTTGGCTGCTTAGCATGCAAACTGTTAGAATTTTAGCATTTGAGCTATTTTATTCATGTCAAAAAGGTACATGACATGACATAGGTACACTATAAAAATGCCTTTGCATGTTTGGTACTTAGTGCTAGGTTGCTAGGTGCTAGCATACTAACTGTTAGCATGTTAGTATTTTAGCCAATATTTTTATATTAAATTGCATGACAAAACTTCCACTTTTCCACTTTATTAATTCTTTTGCTGTCCTCAGCTTTCTTTTTTACCTCTGCAAATGGTTAAATAACAGGTCTTTTTACATGTAGTCCAACATTTGCTAAAGATGAGAAAACATACATGTGCCCTGCGATTGGCTGGCGACCAGTCCAGGGTGTGTGTCGCCCGAAGTCAGCTGGGATAGGCTCCAGCATGCCCCCGCGACCATAATAAGGAGAAGCGGCATAGAAAATGGATGGATGGAGAAAACATACATGATACCCCTGTAGCTGTCAATGGCACTATTTGTGTAGTAGCACTATTATTTGTCCGGCATTACATCAAAGTGTGTGCATTGTCAGGTAAGCGGACGCCGTGGCGAGGCATCCTGCTGTTTGGGCCACCAGGGACGGGGAAGTCATACTTGGCAAAGGCTGTGGCGACAGAGGCCAACAACTCTACCTTCTTCTCCGTCTCCTCCTCAGATCTCATGTCAAAGTGGTTGGGCGAGAGTGAAAAGTAGGTGCTTTACTTTGTCGCTATAATCACAATATACAGTCTACAGCAGGGGTGGGCAAACTACCGCCCGGGAACCACATTCGGCCCGCCAGTTACTTCCAAAGTATTTAATTGAAAGTTTTAACATGCAGACTAGCAACATGACTTGCAAGTAGTCAGAGTCAATCTGAGACAACCTTTTGATGGTGATCCAGATAACTACCACACCCATGGTGCCAAATAAACACAAATCAAATATGTGACGCACAACTTACCCTACCCACTGCACTGTCTGGGAAGTAAATCATAGTTCACATTGTATATCACGCATCCTTTATTCAAGTACATTCCGGGTATCTTATTCAGTATTTATTCGTTACTTGATGTGGTCTGATGTTTGTGCTGCTGAAAAAAGGGACACAAGCACATATAGCAGATTGTATGACACACTTACAGATAAAATAAGACAAATAATTCCAGGTGGACTGTTTTACGTGTAAAATAGTGTGCATGTGTGTGCATATTGGTAACACGATGCGGCCTGCGAGTCAAAAAGTTTGCCCACACTGGTCTACAGTCTTCATTCTTCATTTCAAATCATTTAATAATAATAATCATAATCATAGTAATAACAATAAATTATAATCAACAGAGAATTTGGTGAGAAAAAGCTCTCTTTAAGCACAAAAAACGTACTGAAACCGTAGCCCAAATACCGAGGTATGGACGTAGGTTACCTGTACCGCTGCACCCCTACTTTAGACCTGTTCTTTATGAAAGGTATCTTCAAACCACAGTCAAACCTCAATTTTTGTATGCCCCAATTTTTTGATTATTTGTTTTTTGTTAAAATTTTTTGCCCAAATTTTTTAACTAGTCACTTGACCATGCCAAGAGTCTCTCATGCCCAACCATGAAGCAACGTCTCTGCTCGGGTCGTGTGTCTTTCTTACCACTCAGGCTTGTCAAGAATCTATTTGACCTGGCCCGCCAACACAAACCTTCCATCATATTTATCGATGAGGTGGACTCGCTATGCGGCTCCCGGAACGAGAATGAGAGCGAAGCAGCTCGTCGGATCAAGACAGAGTTTTTGGTCCAAATGCAAGGTGAGCAGAAGCCTTTTGTAATCCAACTGAAGAGTCGAATCATCATGGGATCGAATGCCCTATTTGATTTTGGCCCCTTATGGATTTATTCTTCTGTCAAACTAATGTCAGGTGACATCTGGTGTAATGAATGAACACATGATGCCTTTGTATATGCATTTCACAAATAAAAACTGTTTGTAGAAAATAAGACAAGTCCTAGAAAAAATGCCATATTTATTTTAAATATTTTGTCCCAACAAAATAGGCGTGAAATAATTCATAAAATAGCCATGAAATTCACAAACAAGAATACAATTAAATAAGGCTGGAAAGCTGCACATTTCTATGTGGCACAAACATCCGCATCAGAACAAAGTCAAGTGCAAAGTATGAAACTCTTGACTAATACAGTCAGTGAAATTATAAATGGGACTCCAACAGTTGCTTCTTATCATTATTTTTCTGCATAAACGCAGCATGTGACTGAGTGATTATTCCTGAGGTTTGATACTAGACTAGAAGTACAGTAATCCGTCACTTATGGCGATTGAATTGGTTCCAGACCTGACCATGATCAGTGAATTTTTGCAAAGTAGAATATTTTGGTAATTAGAACATCGAAAAGCTTTTTGCAACCCTCTGAATATGCTGTTTAACTTTATTAGAGCCCTACAGACACAAAATACTATCCCTTATAGTCACCTTTACAGTCCTATTACCCCATATAGTAGACATAATAATAGAAAATAAGACATTTAAGAGAGTATTCGGTTTTTGACGAACATTATTGCCACAAATGTGTGGGTTTTGGTCCATCTCTGGGTTGCAGTAGGGCCAAAAATAGCATCCGTGTCACGTGTTGGTGACAAATGGATAGTGGTTATTTTAGAGTTGGGACACTGTAGACAGATTCTGGCCAGGGAATCCTTTAATCATCTTGTGTGTGTGCATGCGTGCGTATCTGTGTGTGTGGTTTATTTGTTCATAGAACGCACACAGAACGATAAACATATCTGTATCTGTCTCCTTCCTTCCTCCTTTAAAGCATTGCGCCGTGCACTGATGTGACGTTCAAGCACGCTATGTATTTTTGGGTTTTTAGCGTAATATGAAAGTGCATCCACTTGTCATATCCATAACAGAAAAGCCTACATGTTTTTGTTATCTGCTGTTTTCTAGGTGTGGGAAACAACAACGATGGCATTTTGGTTCTGGGGGCCACCAACATTCCCTGGGTGCTCGACGCTGCCATCCGGAGAAGGTCAGCTGTCACTGTAATACACTTATTAAGAGTATTGTTCTTGTTGCAATAGTGGGAGATACTCCTAAAACTAAAAAATGATTTGCCTTGTCAAAAAACAAGCAAAAATTGTTGGTTATTGTCAATGTGAAAATGTACATGTCTTTATTATTATTATATATATACATTATTAGTCGATAAGAGTAAATTAAGCTGCTTGATCTTTGCAACGCAAGGCTGAAAATCAGTGCTTGCCACTGTTCTGTTACAACAGTCCCATTTTTTAAAACATTTTTTGTGATTGAGTGCAACTTGTCGTCTCTGTTGCTGATCAGATTTGAGAAGCGTATCTACATCCCGCTGCCGGAGGAGCCGGCTAGGGCACAGATGTTCCGCTTGCATCTGGGCAACACGCCTCACAGCCTGAGCGACTCGGACCTGCGGCAACTTGCCCACAAGACAGACGGCTACTCCGGCGCTGACATCAGCATCATCGTGCGGGACGCCCTCATGCAGCCTGTTCGGAAGGTCCAGTCGGCAACACACTTTAAAAAGGTGAACTCAGCAAAACACTCAGCAGCATCAGGAGCTCCTCCATCAGCTTAGCTGCTATGAACAGCAAGCAAAACATATAACCAGGGTGGGCAAACCTTTTGACTTGCAGACCACATTGGGTTGAAAAATTTGGACATGGGGCCCGGTTAATTGGTTCCAGACACGACGGTGATAAGTGAATTTCCACGAAGTAGGACTCCTTATTTATTAATGGAATATTTTGGTAGTTAGAGCATAGAAAACCTGTGTACCAACTTTTAATCGTTTTTTTAACATTATTAGAGCCTTCTACATAAAATAACACCCCTACAGTCACATTTCTAATACCCAATATAGTAGATATAATAACAGAAAACAAGACATATAAGACATAAATAAGAGTCATTGTGCTCATGAGTATTGCTGTAAATGTGTTCCAATGCTAGGGGAGCTGAGTGGGGAGCGGACAGGAAGTGGCGTCTGGCGTTCAGAGTTGAGTTTTAGCTTGGCATGGGTTACGGCCGCAACAGTACCCCGTGTTAGTGGTTATTGTGCTTGTTGTGAGATCATTCAAACCTGTAATACAAGCCTGTTGTTCTGCTCATCAAGTCTGATGCTTGTGTGTCTCACAGTAACATTACTGAGACCTAGTGACCAGTGTGGAATACCACATATCATCGCAACATCTTTGAATGCGTCTTTTGAATACCTTACATTTGTATTTTACTTCATGTAGCCATTTTTATGCTCGGAAATGCTTCTTTTGGGCAAAAAATATGGAAGATTTGTTTCAAGATGCATATTTTTGGGCTAGTAACAGGCCGTACTCAACCACGAAACAGCATGATTTATTAATATATTTTTTTGAAAAACCGTGAGAGTGAAGCTGCAAAATATAAAGTGTGAAGTGGGGAGGGACTATGCTGTCCTTGCCACTCATTTATGTTTTAAATGTTTTTTTTCCTCTTAATATATCTGCTATATTGGGTAATAGGAGTGTAAAGGTGACTATAGGGGTGTTATTTCATGTCTAGAGGGATCTAATAATGTAAAAAGTGTATTTAAAAATTTGTAAACAGGTTTTCTATAAAGCATTAGCATAGCATTGTAACTGCACTGGACAATTAACCGTGATAAACAAGGGATTATTGTGTAAAATTGCTGAAAGCGTTATTATGACAGACCACCTCAAAAAATGGAATTGAATTTTCCAAGTTTTTACTGAATAAGACACCCATAAGTTGAGCATCAAGCTACGCAGCATGCTTTGTGGAGGGGTGTCATTTTGACGTGTGTTGGATATAAAATACTTGCTAAAACAAATCATCTCTTGTTTCTGACCATTTGCTGTGTGACTCCCAACGCAATCCCACTGGTAAAGGTTCGTGGGCCGTCCCGCAGCAACAACCAGGTCATGGTGGATGACCTATTGACTCCTTGTTCCCCTGGTGACCCCACTGCCATAGAGATGACCTGGATGGATGTGCCTAGTGATAAGCTACTAGAGCCAATAGTCTGCATGGTAAGATATGCTCACCTTCCATCAGTTTAGCAGCCGTGAAAGCCAAACACAAGCAGTGGCGTGTGAGGACATCTGGGGCCCCTAAACAAGATAAGGCCCTGGCTCACAGTTTTAGTGTTAACCTCTTGATTTTCAAAGCTGGGAGCTCATAAAACAGCAGAAAAACAGGACAAAATCATGTTAAATATGTGAAACTGGTGTATTAAACAATAAAGAAAGAAAATGAGTAAAATAAAATAGGGCTGTCAATCGATTAAAGTATTTAATCGTGATTAATCACAGTATCAATCCACACATGACAAATGTAGTAACAATGCTGTGACATTTTTTTTGTCAAAACTGTAATTTCCATTTCCCCCACTAGGTGGTGGTATAGTTAGTATTATACAGTATATGGCAGGGTTGTCCAAACGTTTGGAAAAATGAAAACTTTTTGTTTTGTTTGTTTCTCTTAAAATTCCAACTTTTGAAAAATGCCATTTTTTCTTTAATATTGAAAAGATAATCTACTAAAATGATTTTTTAAATTTTTTTTCCTCATATTACGAGTTTATTTGTGTGAAATTGCTTTTCTTTTTCCTTTTTCCCCCTCTTCATATTTAGACTTTAACCTCATAGCATTAGAATTTTTTCTGCAAACTAATTTTCCAAAAATTGCAACTGTATTTGTTGCTTTGTATAATATTACTACGTTATTCTGGTAACATTACTTTTTCTCGTTAGATTACATCTTTTTTATCCTTTGACTTTATTCTTCTAAAATTCTGCTGATTTTTCCATTTTTTTTTCCCCCCATCCATTTTCTATGGCGCTTATACTCATTAGGGTCCCATTAGGGTATGGTGGAGCCTATCCCAGCTGGCTTCTGGGCGAGAGGCAGTGTACACCCTGTCAGTCGCAGGGCACATCTAGACAATCAACCATTCACTCTCACATTCATTTTCATGAGTCGCCAATTAACGTAACTTGTATGTTTTTGGAATGTGGGAGGAAACCGGAGTACTCGGAGAAAACCCACACGAGCACAGGGAGACCATGCAAACTCCACACAGAGATGCCAAAGCGAGATTTGAACCCAGGTCGTTCCGATCTCCTGACTGTGTGGCCAACATGCTAATTACTTGGCCACCATGCAGTGTTTTTTTTTTGTTTTGTTTTGTTTTTTTTTGTTTTAGTTTTTTGTTAAATTATATTTGTAGAATGTGCTGCTGGCCGCAAATGGCCTCCAGGCAGCACTTTGGACACCCCTGCAATATGGACTTTCAAATACTATGTAGAAAGTTTATGAGAAATGAATTAGTTAATTAGGTAATCATTAATATCATTCACATGTTACACATTTGTGTACAAAATCAAACTTTTCATTGTTTTTTTAGTATGTTGGTGTGATCTTAAGTTCAATGTGTTACTCCAGTTTGCCAAAATGAAAAAATAATGTGGCTGTACTGAAAAAAGGGAAACCAACCAAGGCAAGTTTTTCATTTGCGCTATAAAAGTAAACCCACAAGTATGTAAAAATGCTAAAAACTAGCCTGGACTCCAAAGGGTTAATACAAAAACTTGAATTTCATGGGTGGGCGCCCGCCTAATATAATAGCAGGGGAAACACTTGTGTGTTGAAATGTATGAGAATGTCCAGAAGATGCACAGCCGACCTGCACCGCACGGCAATGTTCACCGTATGTGGATGGAAACAAAACATAACCTGAGTGATTTCCTTTTCCTCCCACTTGCAGTCAGACATGCTGCGTTCTGCGTCCACCACCCGTCCAACAGTCAACACTGAAGACCTGCTCAAGGTCAAGAAATTCACAGAGGACTTTGGGATGGAGGGCTGAGGGCAAGGTGACCGTTTTCTCCCTTTCGCTCCAGACCTTCAATAACACCTTTGCCCCCGCCCCCACACACACACACGGTACCATCTCCTCTTTTGGGTTTCATGGTGGATCTCACATTAAAAGACTGTGTTTCTCCTATTTAATTCTCCACTCTGCTAGTTTGGACTTCTTGCAGAGATCTGACTGAATGCTACAATAGAAAACTTTGTTGTGACTCGACCCTACCTTAGACCATTAACTGCAAAAACGCCTCATTGAACTCGGGGTGACACAGTGTGAGTGCACAGAGGATATTCCACACGGAGATCTTTCTCTTGGCTGAAGGATGACATTAGGTGGTCATGGTACCCTTTGCTTTGCTTTCAAGGAAGAAGAACCACAACCATCTCCTGCCGGCCTCGCAAGTACACTATTAAGTGTTTTTATTCATGAGTCATTGCTGCCTCGACCGCCATGTGTTTGTCTCGGGGTGGGCCACACTACACATTTCGCTATCAATCCGATACCAAGTTCTGATACCGAAACATTTCACTTGAAATTTTTCAGGATCATTGAATGATTTTGGTGAATTTACCTTTTATTTGTTGATCATGATTATAGTCGGAATAAAACACATTTTAGGAAAACAAAGCAAATGCAGTCATCCCTCCTCCACTCCATGGTTAGAATTTCTCGGCCTCACTCTCATGGTTTTTCAAAAATAAATTAATAAATCATGCTGTGTTGTGGTAGAATACGGCCAATTAGTACTCATAAAATACGCATATTTAAGAAATGATTTTTAAAAATTTGCCTAATTAAGCCTTTTCAAACATAAAAATGACTAAATCAACTAAAATACAAAAAAAGGCATCCAGAAGGTGAATTCAAAGAGGTTGTAGATGATATGTAGTATTCTACATTGGTCACTAGGTGTCAGTAATGCTAATTTAATGTTTAGCAAGACACAAGCGTCAGACTTGATCAGTGGAACAACAGGCTTTTATTGTAGCATTGAATCTCACAACAGACACAATAATCTGGAAGAAAATCCCCAATAAAAACATCCTGTCCGCCCCTCAATCATATCCCTAGGAACACATTTATACCGACACACATGAACATCAGTCTTAAGTGTATTATTGTCTCTTATTATGTCTACTATATTGGGGAAAAAGGAGTGTAAAGGATGTTAGTTCATGTCCAGAGGGCTCTAATAATGGTAAACGGATTTAGATGGTGGTTTTCTAATTCTACTTGACGGAGTCGGATCTAAACGAGGGATTACTGTATTTGTATTTGTAAGCAATTGAACAATGCATAAATAAAACAATATAAGACGATGTAACAATATCAACAAAAGAAGACAATGATTGCCTTTTATTACATACATTTGTTTGAGTAAAATTAAGTCAATAGTGCAAAAAAGTTAAGAAAAGCAAAGAAGAGAATTGAAAAATATCGATATCATCATGGTTGTATCCACCCAATACTGACGCCTCCCTTGCTATCGATGCTATTCGATTCTTGATCAGCCCACCCTTAGTGTATTCTGTCAGTAACCATGCAAGGGAAAATGACAAAAAGGTACTTTGAATTACTTGTGGTCATTCTAAACTGCCAAGTCTGTCCTGTTTTAGCGACCAATTCAAACATTGCACATTTTGTTATGTCGTCACGTCAACTGCGTCTCAAAATTGACAGTGTAGTGCTATCCCACACACGCATTACTGTCGAAATGACGATGGCAACGTTTACCTTCTTCTTCTCTCCTTTTCAACGGTGAATTGCAACCACTGGATTTAGTCCCTCCCCTTCCGATATGTAGCCAAGATGGCGACTGTTGAGGGTGGTAAGTGTCCGACACTGCGCACTGACATCCGTGCATCTTCTCATTGTGAACGCACTGCTGCACCCAAAAGACGTATGTATGCAAGTATGAAAGTATGAAAGTGCGCCAATTGAGACACAGCCCATTTCTGCCGTTTGTATCCATGCATACAAATATGATGCTTTCACTTCCTACTTATAGTATTTGCTCAGTGATGTACTACAGTATAAGTATTCATTGAGTCGTTCTGCAGCACTCCTCACTAATGATGTGCTGCAAAGACGTTGCTGCAAAGACTTTTATTTATCCTGTCAACTACCTGAAAGTGAGCCCTTCCTGGTAACCAGAAGCTGGATATTTTATGAGGTCTCACCACTGCACCAGGAATACCAGGACATAATTGGGCCGCGGTGTGATAGCATGGCTGTGTACAGTGGAGGTACACACTTGTTTAACTGTCCGTTCGAAGCTGGTCATGTCAACTACTAATTGAAGGTGCATTAATAAAAAGTAACATTTCAGTGGTTTTGGACACTTTATTATATCATTCATACGGTGCGGGACAAATGTCAATCATCAAGCTGAGGTCATTAGCCGCTGGGGTTGCCACGGGATGGAAAATTACCAGTAACTTTCCATCAGAATTTAGCTGAAGCATTTCGGAAAACCATTTGGTTTCCATCTGATTATTTTACAGTCCAGTAATTGTTACTAAATTACTATGTTACAGTAATTTTACAAGAATAAAGAGTCACATATCCAACCCTCACTAGGGTCACGGGGGTATGCTAGAGACTATCCTAGCTGATTTGGGGGGAGAAGGGGGGTATACCCTGGACTGGTCGCAAGCCAGTTTTAGGGCAGGCAATCATTCACACTCACATTCATACCTATGGACAATTTAGAGTTGCCAGTTAACTTCACATGCATGTTTTTGGAATGTGGGAGGAAACCCCAGTACCCGGAGAAAACCTACACACGCACAGGGAGAACATGCAAACTCCGCACAGAGATGCCCAAGTGGTAACGTGCGCCCTTTTAATAGCATTGAGTTGAAATAAAAATAAGTTATTTAGTCGTAAAATGAGAAAAAAACAAAATAAACTTGAAATTTTTAGAAAATTAGATTGGGGAAAAGGTACAAATGTGGGAATAAAGTCATAATATTATGGGAATAAAGTTATAATATTAAATATATTATAAATATATATAATATTAATATTAAAATATTTGAAAACAACAAAAATGGGGGGGGGGAAAGAGCGAAGTTGATTGTAATAATAGGCTTTTCACCATCACAAAGCTGAGATACATTTAAAAAAACATATATTCTTAGCACGTGTTGCTTTACAAAATATCGAAGTGGCAAAGTTGCATCCTTTCATTTTTCACTATGTGGCCCTCGCTAAGAAAACATTTGGACACTCCAAATCAATATGAAGCAAACACGGTTGTTTGGTCCGCACCATATCAGGAAAGAGGCAAAATGTCCATCATTGTTCCAAAGTCAAAGCTGATGTGTGTGAATATCGTGTTTTGCCTAAAACACAAGATAATAGGTCTGCTTTCATGGATGACTAGGGAAATAAAAAATATTCACGTGGTAGGCTGAAATCAGAGGATATTTAAGTTTTTTAATTAAAAAAACTATACCAAAATAGTTAACGATTAATTGGATAATCGATGAATCACATTCACAGCAGAAGTTATCAAGGCACTTCACTCATGGAGCAGGTCTAGAACCAAACTCCTCATATTTTTATTTTTTTTTTAAAGAAATGCCTGCTTGGGGGAGACACATCCAAGCACAGACTGACAGTCTGTCAGGAAGGCGAGCACAGGTCAGGAATGTCATGCAGGAAGTGGTCTAGATTTAGACTTCCTGTACGTTCCATAGCTCTTCTGGGCGGGGGCGCTGCAGGGCCTTGTGGCGCTTAAGGTGGTGACAACAGCACGAATAGGGCAACACTAGTTTTTGCTCCTTCCTAAACACGTACTGCTTTCATGTTTTCCCAATTCAAGTTCTTGTGCAAGATTGTTTTTGCAGGTCATTTGTTTCAATGTCCTTTGCCAAATGATTTTTATTCAAACTCCTTTAACGCTGAAGTGCTGTCTGGTGACAAGATTTGCAATTCTGTTTTTAAACAACCATAAGTCTTGAACGGTTTCTGAAAGTCCCCCAAGTGGAAGAGTTGAAGTACCTCGGGGTCTTGTTCACGAGTGAGGAAGTGCCAGACAGGCAACAGGGGATTGCTGCGGCGTCTGCAGTAATGCAAACTCTGCATCAGTCCGTTGTGGTAAAGAGCGACCTGAGCTGGAAGGCAAAGCTCTCAATTTACCGGTCTACGTTCCTACCCTCACCTATGGTCATGAGCTTTGGGTAGTGACCGAATGAACAAGATGATGGGTACAAGCGGCCAAAATGACTTTTCTTTGTAAGGTGGCTGGGCTCTCCCGTAGAGATAAGGTGAGAGGCTCTGTCATCCAGGAGAAACTCTGCTGCTCCTCCTCATTGAGAGGCGTCAGATGAAGTGGCCCCTGGCCTCTGGTCAGGATGCGTCCAGGACGCCTCCCTGGGGAGGTGTTCAGGGCACGTCTGAGAGGTCTTCCTCGGGGAAGACCCATGACAGGTTGGAGAGACTATGTCTCTCAACTTGCCTGGGAATGCGGGAATGCCTCGAGATCTGCTTGGAGGAGCTGGATGGAGCTGGGAGAGGGAAGTCTGGGCTTCCCTGCATAGGCTGCTTCCCCCGTGACCCGACCTTGGATAAGTGGAAGAAGATGGTTAGATGGTTTCACAGTGAAGTAACGAGCGGGATTCCCAGAAGAACATTGGCAGAATGAAACGGTATTGATTATTATATTATATTTTTGATTTCTTTGTTAAACAGTTGGCTGTGAAAATTGGTTGTTCTTTAACACTGTAAAATATTACATCTTAAGTCTGTTAAGATGGACATCCCTCAGTTATTTTGCTGTTGCTTGTGTTCCATGGTGTTCGTGAGCTTTTGTTTTCAGAGCTGTGTTGGGAGCTTTTGGACGTTGCTCTGTGGTTGGGCTACTGTACTTTATAAATCCAATCCATCATTGTTGTTTTTAAGTTTCGGCCTGCGGCACATTGTAAGAATATAATTGATAGAAAAGTAAAAAAGAAAGGAAAAATCTGCAGTAATTTTACAAGAATAAAGTCAAAATATTAAGATAAAGTTGTAATTGAATGAGAAAGAAGGTCACAATTTAATGAGATTAAACTGGTAATGATATATGATATATATATATATATATATATATATATATATATAGTGTATGTCAGTTCTTACATATCCAAATGTGTTGCTTTACAAAATATCGAAGCGGCAAAGTTGCATCTTTCATTTTTCACTATGTGGCCCTTGCTGGAAAAACGTTTGGACACCCCTGAGTGAGAGTGATATCAAAGTTTTGTTGTAGCAAAGCTCCCCATAGAGTCCTGCTCTCCACCATATGACATTCTTCTCTTCCCTCCTCTTAGTGCCCTCCCTTTCCTGCCAGCCTCTCAGTAGAGGATGTGCGGTGTAGTGTGAGAGAAAAGCTGTCAGTAGAATGGATATGCGCTTGCGTTCTTCTCGTCCTGCTCTCTTGTCTTCACTCCTCTGTTTGCGTCGCATCCCGGGCCACCTCTGTGCCGGCCCTGGGGGAAAAGAAGACTCGGACAGGCGGCCGGAATGTCATCAGAGGATCACAGGAGTGGTGATGGCAAAGCAGAAGGTAATGTTTGACAAACAACAATTGTGACTGACCAACACCCTTCTCTCTCCAGACACTTTGAAGATGCATCGGAATTGATGTGTTGGTCAACATGGCCATAAATTATACTGTATATGTTAAACATGAGGCTCTTATGTCAACCAGCTTTACTTGAAATATTATAATATACATTGTTAAGCAATATAATATGACAACAAATTCCAAGAATCCAGTCTCAAGTTTATTTAATTTGAGTTTTATTTTCTAATAGTTCCAGACAGATGACAACAGTAAGTTAAGGATACCTTTCATATACTGTAGAAGTGATTCTCAACTGGTGGGTCGCGACCCACATAGCTGTTTTCAGTGGGTTGCGGGTCTTTGTCTGGGGAAAAAAAATAATGCAATGACCCGATGTCCATGAATGCACCTCGCATTCTTGTCTGTGCTGTGCTTGCTATGCCGCCACGAGGCGCGTGTCATGCTTATGGGCGACTTTGTCAAGCGTCAGCCTTGAGCAGGAGGGGGAGGACATCGAGTACGGACTTTACATGCAGTCTGTGTGACGCATCCTGTAGCTGCAGATATCTGCTGGAGAAGAGCTCAAGCTGTGTTGCAAACAGTCGCTTTAAATATAAGATATTTGAGACGTTTGAGTTGAAAAATTTGCGTAAATTGGGTCACCGCTTGTCATTGAGGGGTGATGGTGGGTCCCGCAGCCCAACCAGTTGAGAACCACTGATGTAGAACGTCTCTGTACAGCGTTCTTTCATGAACTAAACTAAATAGCAACACAGCACATGTTGACATAAACGGACCCATTGTTCATAGAAAGGAGCCCTTTGGCTCTCACATTTACGTCCACAAAAGTGGTTGACCATGTATGTTGCCTCACAGTATAGGCAAACGTAATAAGAACACGGTGAACCAGGAACTGATGGGTTGTTCAGCATATACGGGACCAACTTAAACGGGTTCCACTGTGTTGACGTTCATACATTGATTGTTTTTCTTCCACCCCCACATGTTGCTAACAATAGCACAAGATGAGCCAAAGCTAGAATGTACAGTAAGTAAATATTTGACTTCATGCATTCAAGTGTCTCACCATGTGTCATCAGTCTGCCATCTCCCCCACTGAGTACTATTGTTTCACACACATACTTGTAGCTTTTTGTGTAGTATCACACAGAATTGCACAAAGACAAGCCTGCTCTGTGCCAGGATGGACTGAAAGCACATTTGTGTCTGTTGAATCACGGAGCCGTTTATTCAATTTAGAACGCTGGCTGTCTTGCTGACTCAGCGTTCAATTTGTCCCGCTAATAGCCAGCCGACTGCTGCTGACTGCTTTTAAAGCTGCACAAAACCAAACAAAAAATCAGTCATTTCTAAATGACGACGATTCTTAAGGAGCTGCATCGCAAAAAAACCCTGCCGTTTTACTCAAAGACTGCACTGTCGTCGGCATGGCGAGCCAGCCAGGGCGAGTTGGCTCCACTGCCCTGACCCTACTCACTGACCGCCAACGCCACTGGCAACTATCATTCATCGGGGTCTGTGTAGGCTCTCAGTCGTACAGGAGTTGTCCATCGAGGGAAAGGCTTCTTGAGACGTCATCTGTACTTCTGTGAAGAAGGTGTCGGACGTTTCACTCCTCATCCGAAGAGCTTCGTCAGCGAACTAACAAGTGCAAATTTCCAATAATTGGCAGATGTGGTCAGCACTAAGTTTTGTTCTCCGATGCAGAGTTGAGTCCTCGAGCAGTCTCTTCCTCACCACCGAGACTGCTGCTGAGGTGGGGACCAATACCTGCTTTTTGAATCAAACCATCCACTACAACATAAACTAGGGGTTATTTGGACCCTCCAACATAGAGTGGAACAAATACCAACTAGTGCTGAGGGAAAGAAAAAGGAGACACAACATGTCCAGAGAGCGCTCTCAACCTGTGGGTACCCACGGTGGGCCTTTAACAAATGTCAAAAGAAGAGAGTAGGGAAAGAAACCCAAAAGCCCACAGAAGCAAAAAGGAGAGGAGTGGTAGTCCCTTATGTAGCGGGGGTCTCCAAAAAACTCCAGAGGATCTTATGGCAACACAAAATTCCTACCTATTTCAAACCAGTAAATACCCTGAGACAAAAATTAGTGCATCCTAAAGACAAGGCTCCAAACCAAAAACAGAGCAATGTGGTCTATTCCATCCACTGTAAAGATGAGGAATGCAAAGAGCACTACATTGGGGAAACTAAGCAAATGCTCCAAAAAAGGCTTTATCAACATCGCAGGGACAATTCTAGTGGGCCTCAATCAGCAGTACATCTACACCTTAAAGCCACCAATCACTCTTTTCAGGACAGCGAAGTAAAGATTTTGGCCAAAGAAAACAGATGGTTTGAAAGAGGAGTAAAGGAAGCTATTTTTGTCAAACAACAGAACCCATCATTGAATCGGAATGGTGGTTTGAGGTTTAATTTGGACCCTGTGTTCAGCAGGTTACTGAGACCAAAACCCACAGCTCTTAGTCTTGCAAATGAGGTGGAGCCAGGGCCGAGCCAGAACAATAGATGCTAACGAGCCAGTATCAGAGTTGTTCATACCCAACTCAGGGAGCGACACTTCCCTTTTATCGGAGATGCTAATGGCAGGAGAGGATTAGACCACCACTCCTCCCAGTCTTAGTGTAAGGAACCAATAGGAGGAGGGTGTTGGCACACCAATTCCGCCCACTCTTACTGTATTTAAGGCCTAGGCTACCAGTACTTGTTAGTTCGCTGACGACTCTCTTCGGATGAGGAGCGAAACGTCCGACACCTTCTTCACAGAAGTACAGATGACGTCTCAAGAAGCCTTTCCCTCGATATCATTCATCATCTTGCGGGAGGAGCAATTGCATGATGTTTTTTTTTTACTTGACTTCTTGTGACTTGTTATTATGCATGAATTTGTGCATGAATGTATTTTCAAGTGTTTAATAAGTCAAAAGTCCTTCTGGAACCTCCGATGAAGAACGACAGAAAGACGATTTGGAAGTAAATAAATAATACATTTTTTACTAATGTTTTTATTAAGTAATTTTTTAAAAATTGTAATTTTAGTAAGTGGTTAGGGTGAGGGGTTAGAATTAGAGTAAAGTCAATTCGAGTTTGTGATTAGAATTAGTGTTTAAGGTTAAATTAGGGTCAAATGGATTTGGGTTAAGGTTTACAGTTAGGGTTACAGATTATGGGTTAGGGTAAAGTGGATTAAGGTTAAGAGATTAGGATTATAGGGATTAGGGTTAGGTTAAGGGTTACAGTTTAGTGTAAGGGGTTATGGTTTAGGGAAAGGATGACTAGGGTTAGGGTTTAGAGTTAGGTGTGGGGTTTTAAGGAAGTCCTATAAGTGTTGACTATTTTACTACGTCAGATTGTCTACTGTAAAAAAACAGTTGTGGCATCCATGGACTTTTGTGCAGTGCTCTCCACTGATGCTGTCTGAGATGAAAAATGAAAGATTTTGAGTGAATGCCTCCAAAAGACCGACTCAAGTCCTTTTGCACAGATGACACAATGGTAGCAACGGAGGTGTGGCCAGAGGCAGAGCGGGCCGAGTCTCTGGCTCGCGGTGCAGCCTTGAAGTGGGCTTCAGGGGTTTTCTGTCGACCTGAACATCTGGAGCAACTGGGCCAGTATCGGAAGAGAGAGAGTCAGAGGACCACCTCCATACATTCCAGACTGAAGGTGACAGCACTGTAACACAAAAGTGTTTGCGTGACCTCCCTTTACCAATCATTTTCTGCAGTCCATGGTCCAGTCCTATTTGGAAGAGGTGAGCTGGTGCATGGAACAGCTCCGAGAAGCCCAGGATGAGTTGAGGGAAGTATCCCAGGCTTTAAAGAAGGCCAGACTGGAGTATAGCCAAAATGAAGATGGGGTGAAAAATCTGGAGAGGCTGAGAGAAGTGTCAGTCGACCATGGTCAGCTCCTTGCTGCCGTGAGCAACCTGCCAAGACTTTACTCAGGTGAGATACACACAAATCCTAATGAGAGTGACCTGCAATTTGCAGGCGTACAGCAGCTCAGTGTGCCCTGACGGTGGAATGGTGCAGGCTGGCTGGGTTCCATTCTTTCAGCTTCAGTTAGTGCCATTGTGATGCGTGGTATCTTTAAATGACCCGCTTTCTGTTGGCTCTCTCCAGTGCGCAGCATGGTTGTGGAAACTGAGGGTCTGGTGGAGTCCCAGCGGCTGCTAGAGGCCCACGCCCATCTGATGGACCTGGAGCGCTGGCAGGACGACATCCTCTGGCAGCTCAACGGAGCGGCCGGGATGGCAGGAAGTGAGCTCAGTTCTGATGACCAGGAGCTGGTGACCAAGTACTTCTCTGATGTCACCAAGCTGGGCGAGACATTAGGTGAGGAAAGCGGCACATCAAACTAACATCAAACATCAAAGTCAAATTTAGAATTCATTTAAATTGGGTTGCGTGAGGAAGGGCGTCCGGCGTAAAAACTATGCCAAATCCAACATGTCATTGACTCGCTGTGGCGACGCCACGGGAAAAAGCCGAAAGACAAATAAACAATTGAGAACAGTATTTACTGAAGAGTTACCTGCTAGCATGAGCAGGCGCATAACACAGCACAAACAAGCTGACTCTTCAGGTCAAGACTCAGCTGTGTACTTGCACCTCAAAGAGAAACTGCACTCGTTTGAGGACAAAAATGTCCTGGACAGAGACGTCTTGGACAGAGAAGACAGATGGTTTAAAATAGGCGTGAGGGAAGCCATCTGTGAACAGAGGGGGAGGTCTGTGATATCATCTCTCCCCAGATACAAAGCTGTCTTGTCATCCCTTCCTAAAAGATTCAATCAATTAGCCTCTTAACAAATAAACAAGCCTTTACACGGCTGCCTAGAGGATGCTAACTTTCAAACGTGCCGCAAGCATTCTATGCCGCTCACTTCCTGCTCTGAGCATGTCAGCCACACTCCACATAACACACACACACACTAGTCATGTTTGTTTTCAGCTAACGATAGTGGTTTGGCAAAGTTTAACTACTAATTTTAGCTATCATTGAATGTATAACCTATCATAACAGCTGGAATGTAAATTCTCTTGAGACTGCTTTTATATATGTGCACGCGCTACAGGCATGTGCGTGTGTCCGAGACAGCCTTGAACACCAGACCTCTTATTCCGCCTGAATATGTCGACAACCGTTTATGTTGACTTTCAATGCAACAATACCATTCCTGGGGATTTTGGCTCGGAGGTAAATGGCATCCGTTGTGTGTCGTCTTATTTTCTTGCATGTGTTGCAAATTGTTGAGGAATTCTTTTGCGTCTGTCCCTGCAGGTAAGGAGCTGTGGGCGGTGGTGAGCAGTGCCCTGGGTTTGGCTCGCCAAAACCCTACACCGTTTGTGTCAGCGGTGAGGATTGTAGAGCGCGAAGAGGCCATGGACACAGCTCTGCTGGAGCGGGTTTTGTCCAGGCCCTTGCCCCCAGGACGACCTCGCTGCTGGAGAGCACGCTTCTTCCAGGTCCAGCTTCTAACATGTTTCTGTCTTGAAGTGTTTTTCCCTTTAGACAGCTCGGTGTCATTCGTTGCTTTCAACTGTGTTAGGTGCTCGAAGAGGCAGTGTCCGCACGCTTTCGTAGCGTCTCTTACTTTCACACACGGGGTCCGGGTTTGGCAGGACACCTGTCTGCGCTGCAGCACGCTATCATGACAGATCTGGCCACGGTACGCCACCTGCTGGAGCACTGTGTCCCTCCACATTACCGCCTAACCAGAGCTTACCTGAGGGCCAGCCACCAGTGTTTACATGCTCACCTGACACAGGTGAGGTATCAACACTGAGAGCAAGTGCACTCCAACAACAGCAATTCCTGTTTGAAAGATTTAAAGATTGTTTTATTTTCAAGCTCGTGACACATGTCTGTTGTTTTTGTGGTGTAGGTCAGCAGTTGGGACCTGGAGAGTGGTGAGATCTTTGCTGTGCTCAACTGGGTGCTACACGTCTACAACAGGTAATGTCCACGACCACCGCAGTCTGCAAAAATGTCAATCACTGTGGTCTTTGCCTAGAAATGACACTGCAGTTCTCTGTGATGACTCTTTCACACATGCACACCATGTCAGGGGCAAGTGCTCACGTTTTAAAGAAATCACAGTTCTTTTATGGGCTTGCAAGCATTCTATTCTATTTGAGTTATTATTATTATTACGTCTTATTTTACTGCAACTAATGCGGGACAAACCGTGCAAAGAGGTGAATGAGGTTCATTTGGTCTATCATTCATATATTCCAAGCAGTTCTTCTTTACAGACCAGAGTTGGCTAGTTTTTAATACCTGGCAGTTTTGACTGCTCACTTTATGTGACCGCTCTGAAAAGGACTGCAAGTGAGCAGTCGAAACTGTCAGGTATGAAAAAGTAGCCAACACTGGTCTGTGAAAAAGAACTGTTTAGAATGGTCCACCCGAAACCCTAACCCACTAACTCTAGCCCTAACATTGCTGAAAATGCTTACTTGATTAGGAATCTACGCGTCAGGCCATACAGTGCATATAACATGCTAGCAACCTGCAAGGATACAACGCTGGGCCAGAGGTCGCCATCAGGCAGGCTTATTCAAAATTTCCGCAGAATTTGTTTCCGTTATTATTACCATTACAGTGGTCCCACTTATGTCAATGACCCATCTAAAGCCTAGGTCACAACCAGACGTACAAGTTTTTGGCCATGCGATTTTTGGCATTGCCCAAATTGCTGCATTTTTTGTTATTCTTTCATGGAGAACGTAGTTGTGGTGACTATGAAGGAGTAAGCTCCCGACACGCATGGTGCAAAATATCTGAACGTGCCGTTGCCGCACTAATAACGTATGTGGGGTGCATGTGTGGCGCACGACACACATAGGAGTCCGCAAGTGCGACTTTATTTACATTTATTTTTATATTTTTTTACACTTCAAGTCATTTTTATATATGTTTGTTTATTTATTAATTGATTTATTACTTAATTTTATTTATTTTATTTATATTTTATTTTTTCTACTTTTAAGTGAAACCAAGCAAATGTATGTTTTTTAAAATTGCCTTCTCAAATCATCTTTTGAAACATGAATGAATCAATTTCACTTAAAAATGAGTCAGACATGAGTTGTATAAGACATATTTTAATGTCATTTTTGACTTGTTGTCTGCGACCCACTCAGAATGGATTTGCGCCCCACTTTTGTGTCCCAACCCACCATTTAAGAACCACTGCTTTCCAATCTTACCCAAAGTAGACTTTAGGATGCAAACTTAACGGTTAATTGAGAGCTTTGCCTTCCAACGTAGCTCCCACATGACATCCTCAGACCTGAGAAGCATCAGCATAAATGCAGTCCTGAACCCATCTTTGACAGGCAGCCACTCAGCCTCTTTTTCATCTTGTCAAAGAGAAACACTGAGGGTCTGACAGTCTCTTTTTGGCAGCCCTGAAATGATGGGTCATCCAGATCTGCTGCACGAGTTGAAGGGTGGAGAGATGGGACCTCTGATCTCTGCTGAGGGACTGGAGCAACTTCAGAACAAATATGTGCAGAGTGTCCGGGCGAGTATACAACTTAAACTTAAAACTGCACTTTTTTCTGAATTTTGCCCATCAGCCACAATCCTTATCTAAGACATGAACACACATGTCTTTGTTTTCTCTGTACATACTATAAAAACATGAAAAGAGACAGCTAAGAATGAACGTAATGGGACACACCTATTACGCCTATAACGCCTTCTGAAAAAAATCCAAAAAGTGCCAACAGCACTCCATTTACATAATGTGACCTGCATATTAACAGGGCTACAGCGACATTGTTATTATTATTGTTCATTAACTACGTTAATGGCGTAGTGACACCTCGCCACACCACACCGGCTAGCTAGGAGCTCGCTAGCAACTAGCTTCACCACACATTCACTCACAATGCGTCAGTGCCAGGCTCACAACGCATCAGGCCAGCACCGAAAACTAACACTACATATTGGAGCTGCTGCTGTGTTTTTATTTTTGAGTTTGGAAAAGTTCATGCTAGGTGTAGCGTTTATTTCTACGTTGCTATGTGACATCAATGGGCCCAGAAAGGATGTTCCCGTAATGCTTTAAATGACCAAAGCATGGCAAAAATACTGTAAGTATGACATGTTATCATGAATGTACACATAACTGCATGGTCTCAGCATGTATATAAAACCATAAAACGTTGTTTAGGTGTTTTAATAGCAGTCTTTGTAGGTGGAATAGGTGTGTCCCATTGCGTGCATTAATGAGCAGCCTCTTTTTATCTGTTTTTTTATCTTTAGAACGCACAGAAAAGAGAAAGACGTGTGTATATGTCACGCATAACGATTGTGGATAATGGACAAAATTCCCCAAAAAGTGCAGTTTTCTTGTAAGATTATTTCATCAACAGTTGGAGTTGCATGAAACACTTACATCTACTTATTTTACCATAGAAAAGTGTGTCCGAATGGATGCAGAAGGCTCTACAGGTGGAACTGCAAGACTGGCAAAGAGACCAGGAGCCCGATACGGACCATGAGGGTTTCTACCAAACCAGCCTCCCAACCATAATCATTCAGGTGAGAAGCTGTTACTTGGAGCTGGACCACCAAGCACAAGCCACGTGCATGCAAAATCTCCAAAACCCATTTTCAAAGACTAGACAGTACAGCATCTAGGGCTGCCCAAAAAAAGTGAAAAAAACCTTGATTCACGCTAACATTGATCTGATATCAGCACGAATCATACATACATTTATGACGAATTTTGGAGTGTGGAATGTTACAAAAGGCTTGATCAAGTGAGGTTACTCAAATCAATCAATAGTCAGCAACAGAAAAACGCGATCACGCGAGATTAAAACGTGACGATATTTCTTGCTTTCCCAGTCTCTCGGAAAGCTGTCTCCCAGGAAGAGCAAGAGGTCTATCAGACTGTGAACTACAGTATGGCATCACTACTGCGACTGATAACACACGCAATATGGAAGTGGCAGTGCGTGGATTGGAAGCGCACATTAACTGCTTTACACACTCTATAAACCTTGCAATAAAACCTACCTCAGTGTTTCCAGCGTCACTCGCTCACGACGTGTAGCTGTTTTTTTCCGTCAGCTGCCGCAATGTTAAAGTCCAAGCAGAAGCTGTAGTCATTCAGCATATTTCAGCAAACTTACTTTGTCAGATCAAAACATGAGTACGATCACTAGGTCTTCTATCAAAACATGTCACATGAGCATCTATTTCACTACTTCCTGGTGCCTATGAGCATCATGGGAACTGTAGTTCTTTTAGCATAAGCATTAGTCTTGTCTCATGAGATGAGCGTATCATGACGCCTCTATTAGCCAGTGACTTTTTGCCTGTCCCGTGGGAGTTTCACGTAGGCTCTATCCAGCGGCTGCTGGATAGACGTGCTAGGGTGGAGAATTGACTGTTTGTATCGGAGTGCCAATATCAACGATTTTAGTTTACAGGTGTCAAACTCTCGGCCCCCCATATTATTTAATTTGGCCTGCGAAAGCCTGGAAATAATGCACGTTAAAAAGGCACTTATTTGTAAAACTATTATATTTTATTATTTTAACATTATTTCTTTAAAAATTGTAAATGTTAAAATTATATAAATTATATAATATTATAAAAAATTACATAGATTTAAATTTTAGTGAAAATGGTAATAATGAAATCTGTCCTAAGATCATGAGGCGATTATACATGAATATTCACAGCACATTCTTCACAGCTACAGGTGGCCCTCTGAGGGTAACCAAAACGGTGATGTGGCTCACAGTGAAAACCGTTTTTTATGCCCATGTTTTAGATGTAGGCTGATATAATCGGATACTTTAATTATATCGGCCCAATATCAATATTGGATCGGGACACCCCTACTCCCAACACTGCTTCTTCCACAGCTATCACCTTTCGGAGACAGTAATGGGGGTTGTGCAGTGGCAGTGAATGATGTTGCTATTCCTGGAATCTGTGATAGATGCTGGAGGAAAACGCCCGTGTGGCCCTAATCATTGGAGAATCCCTCAGAGACCAAACCATACAAATGGGTCTGTACGAGATGGAGAACCTCCTCAACAGGTATTGTATGTCTGTAGCATTCATTTAATCCCAGTAGCTGTACACCAGTGTCTGCTGTTTACTCACCTCTGCATACTTTGCGCCTTCAGGTTTCGAGAAGCGCTGGTGGAATTTGGAAAGAAGCATTGCAGTGATCCAAGCAATAGTAAAAACAATTTTTACCTCCACTACCTGCTGGCCTCTATCAGCAACTGCATCATCCTCAAGTAAGAATCAGTCAGCATCACTGGGCTCTGATGGTGATTTAAAAAAAAAAAAAAAAAGCATTCAAACCCATTCAAACCTCGGTTTTCGTACGTCTAAAATTGTCAGTAAAACACTGCCTCAGTTTTTGTACAATATTGCACGGTACAAATGCCTCTCATTGCATCGCCCCTTTCAGTGTGCAAGGAATTGTGGGGAGTTTCATTTCATGTTTGTATTTAATCTTTTTATTACTATATTTTATTGTTTTTACTGTCCTTCATGTGCTGCTTCTCTACGGCAACGCAAAGATGGCATCTTAAGCGGCATGCAAAACTGCATTTTTCATCTTAATTATCCAAATTGTGGATAAAATAAGTCGGCAAGATGTACGTTGGTAATTTCAACACAATCCAAGTTACAAAAGGCATAAAAATATATTTTTTGTTTCGAAAAAATACCAAACCGTCACACTGAAGTATTGAATCAAACCAAACTCTTGTCATTGTCTTGTCCGCTTGTCATTCTTTGCTCTTTTCACAACACTTGGGGAAACTTCATATTTGATGCAGAAAGTCTACAGAGAGCCTGCAGCAGCAGCAGTCTTCCCAAGAAATGGGTCAGTTCTCTCGGACTCCTTCCAACCCACTGGCGGCTCTGGACCGGGCGGTCAGGCGAGCTTGTCGAATGGTGATGGATCAGCTCCTGCAGGACCTGAAGCCTTTCCTCACAGGCATCGTGACGCGACACTGGTTGGTCCAGGGAGATCCCACTCCCAAACTCTGCCGCATCCTGGAGCATCATCTGGAGCTTTACAGCCGTGTCCAAGCGCCCTGCAGACAGGTTGCGTGTTCACTCCAGTTATGCGTCTACACTCTGCTTTTTATATACACTCGCCCAGAAGAAATCAGAGAACCTGATCATATTTATTTATCTGTAAAAAACACTGTATGAGTTGCTGGCATCGTTCAACCACAAACAAAGAAAACATTTTCTGAGTACGGTAGTCCCCGCTGCCTCTCCTGCCCCAACCCAGGGGGACCCTGCCTCAATATTTGAGAAGCACTGGCATACAGTAATGTGCGTACTATGTCACACCAGCTTGCTGTGTGTCTTCCAGCGTCTTGAGGAGGAGGCCCAGTGGTTGATGGTGGTGGAATATGTCAAAGCACTGATGCAGAAGAGGCTGCTGTGTCGCAGTGCCGAGGAGAGGAGGAAGTTCGCTCAGCAGATAGTGAAGGACGACCAGCAGTTCAGACACATTTTCCATGGCCTGGTCAGTGCAATCACCATCATGATTCAGCAAATTTTACCTTATTTAAGGATGTGGCACAAGATGGATATTTGCAATCTCCTCTTCTTTATTCTGTGTCGTAGTGGGGTGGACACTGGGGATGGGTACTGAAACTCTGTTCAAGACTGTCACAGGTGCCGAATAACCAAGTAGTTGACAGTGCCGCATTTGGGAGCTAAATGAATGCAGCCTCGGCCACCTGCAAAAAGCGCTTGAGGGTGATATTGTGCAAGGAACGTTTTGTTGTTCTCAATAGAGGACGTACAGAGGCTGATGTTCTTTTTAAACTTTATTGGTACGATAACACGCTAACAGCAGTGCTCAGTTCCAACACAGCACTTGTTTCGCCATAGCGCTGCCCACAACAGCAAAACAACGCTTCCTTATTTTTAACCAATCCTGGTCATGGCGAGCGAGGTGCATTCACAAACAGCGAAATTCTGGACATCACAGGCAGAAACACAAGCAGGTCAGTTTTTTGCAATTGCAATTCTGACAGTTTGCTGTGAATTGTGTTTCAAATTGTCAAATGTATTACAGGAATCCCTCATTTGTCGCGGTTAATTGGTTCCAGATGCGACCGTGACAAGTGAACTTCCGTGAAGAAGGATTCCTTATTTATGACGCAAATATTTTTGTAGTTAGACCATAGAAAACCTGTTTACGACCTTTTAAATACAGTTTTTAACATTATTAGAGCCCTCTACAATAACGCCGCTATAGTGATACCACTGAATGACGTCCTGGTGGCAAAGGCAAAAAAACTTTCTGTTTTTGAACATTAGTTATGGGACAAAAAAGTCGACCCCAAAGAATTTCTCCTGGGCAAAGCAGGTTGTCCTGTGAAGACACCAGCTGATCTTGGACCTGAATTTGGGTCCTTACTGATGCTGACTGCAGCCATGTGCTGGTGGTCCCAGAAGGTAACACCCATGAAAACCAGGGGTGTTAAGATTATGTTCAGGAGTGTCCATGCTCCAGCAAGGCAGGGTCATAGCGCCTATTGCAATGATGTCATAGTTAAGGTTTTCAACTGTTTCTCCCCCTTGGACAAACAAGTAGGCCTCAGTTTGAGGTGTGGCGCTTATTTGAACCCAAATTGAGGAAAGGTGGTATTCATCTACAATGTGGATTATGCTGAGTTATGTATTGCTCCCATCAGGAGACTGACGTTTGATGGTATATCTTTAAAGGAAAGTGACGGCTTCGTACCTGAAGTGAACCCTTTGGCTCTTCTCCCAGTCTTGGCTGACTTCATCCGCCTCAAAGACCCCAGCATGCTCCCTCTAGTGGTGTCTGGAATTGCAGCACAATACCCCGACATCAGGTCAGCACAACCTGCTTTCAGTCAGCTGTGATTGCGCAATAATTTAGATGTCTTTCTAAGTGAATGATCGTAGAAAAACCAAGACTGTATGGTTGTAAGTAAAAATACAGGGTCAGTATTGCCAGTACTGATACTGATACTGCTTGAAATTTTTTCTCATTTTGTCTCTGGTGACTCTCCAGTGAAGAGCATGTGTCTGTGCTGCTGGACATACGTGGCGACATCTCCAGGGACATCAGAGGCTCAGTACTAGACCTGCTGGAGCAGAGTGCCCCCCCTCTTCCAGCTGGATACCGCCCTATCTTCACGGACATACTGGTGCCTCCTTCAGCCATGGCCTTCTGCTTGCCCACTGCCAAGTGTGCATGAAATTCAGTCCTCTGAAATTGCACGTTGGTGTGTTGAAAAGATGACACATGAACGTCAGCATTTTCACCTCATTCCTCTTTTCTATGAAACAAAATATTGACTTTGATATTGTCTCAGGGGTTTGTGCATGACGTACAGTGGGTACCCGGGAAACATTTGCAGCCTGCTCATTTTTTAATAGCCCGGCAGCATATTCTATAAATGCATAAAAATAAAAATACATACAAAATGGGGAGCAAAAAATGCAAGGAGAAAATTTGAAATATTGATTGTAATTCCACAAAGCTGACATGCAGGTGGTATTTTTCTTTAAATATATCTAATTTATTGGATTGTTTTTTTGTTTTGTTTTGTTTTTTTTGTTTTTTTTACAGAAATTAAAATTACCAAAGTGGATGCTACAGAATGAAAAACATTTGAGATTAGTGTTTCAGTGAAGGCCATCTTGGTCACACATTGTCCCAGCACAGTGTCCGTGTTCACAGACATGTGCCAGTGTAAAAAAATTAGGGCTGTCAAAGTTAATGCGTTAATGCCATTTTCCTTTAACGGCACAATTTTTTTCTGACGCGCCATTAATGTGCGCACATCCTGTTTGAGCCTCTGCCCACACCGTAGTTTGAGGAAATACAGCAGTGGATGTATATTGACAAATATTGAGGAAAAGAGTATTTTGAATGGTAAGTTTAGCTTCAAAGCCCTGGCAGATGGCTCTCGCAACAAGACCAAAAGTATTAGTATTTACTTTAAGTTGAGTCGTCACGTAGTACGTACGTCGACTGCTAGAGAGGAGTGAGAAGGTGGAACACAGCCGGTGTTTTTATTGTCATTTATACAGTGGTACCTTGGCATACGAGTGTCCCACCTAACGGATGTTATTTTAGATGCGAGCAGTCTCTTGGCTGATTTTTTGCTTTGAACTGTGAGCTAAAATTTCGGTTACGAGCTGTTATTTACCGGCAGGCATATCCGAGGACAGCTATTTGGGGGCTTGCGTCAATGGGCCCATGACTGAAGACGACAATGGCTGTAAATAGCATTAGCAGGGCACTAGCTAGTCACCGGGAAAGATTTTCGACACATCAGCAAAACATACGTACATTATAGTGATCTAATTTATTTTATTTATTATGTATTGTGTGAAACTATGACAGGAACAACATCACATTAAAAGCACAAAATAATAAAAATACAGACCCACCATCCACCAGTACGAGCCTGGAGTCTATTTTTCAGAGAGGTGTGCCGCACAAATATGCACATTAGCGCTCCATAAGGTCATGAAATCTTACCTTTATGCATTTGGGACCAAGTATGAAGTGAAAGAAAAAGGTGGAAAGTACAGTACAGTACAGTATAGTAGTCTGTCAGTGAAGCGTGGGAGAAAGTTAGAAGGTGCTTTGAAGGACCGTTGAACAAAGTGGGACAATCATTAAACTTGCAAAAACTGGGATTTCTAATTGTATATTATTTACAGACAAAAGTTGATGTAGTTATTTACAAATAATTTAAATTTTAAGTGTTTTTTTGTTTCTTTTCTTATCATTGCATCTGAACATTTCCTGCAGCCAGGTGGTTGGGGACTCTTGCCTTACAGCATGCTTGGGGATATGGTGTGCTCTTTTACACATTTGAAAATACTCTACTGTACTGTTAAGAATGACACTTTTATAGAATTGACTTCTTTATTTTATAATGCAAGGTTAATGTCCACATCAATAAATGTAACCGTTGAATTAACCTAAAACGCATATTTTTGGAACGTGGGAGGAGGCCATTTACCAGGGAAAACATACAAACTCCACACAGAGATGCCCAAACTGAGATTTGAACCTAGATCTTCCTGTGTGATCAACATGCTAATCACTAGGCAAAAAATTATACAATCAGTCCCCTTTTATTACATACAATTGAGCTAAATAAAGTAAACAAAAGCTAAATAAAAATCCATGAGAACTGAAAAATATCGATTCCATCACGCTAGTATCGATACAATACTGCTATCACACTACCCTTGGTATCAATGCTATCGATATGTAATCGATCCGCCGTACCACCCCTACCCATGACTATCGGTGACGCCACAACAAAGATGGCCGCCTCCACTGGAGTAACGCTGGTTCTGTAGAGTCAGACTTTGAAGTGTGGAATTAACAGCGGGTCTTGTTTGTTTACCATCGCACTGTCGAAATAATTGTGGCCGAAATGAAGAACTTTTGTGGACGAACCAACCCGACCACTGGAGCTTTGGACTGGGTGGAGGAGAGCGAAGAGTACGACTATCACCAGGAGATAGCCAGGTAGCTAGCATCACAGCATGGAGCACACAGATAAGTTCCAACATGAGGAACAAACACAGAGAAATAGTACCAGAATAGTACTTAAATGTCGTCCTTACCACTGAAAGAATGAAGCCAGTGTTTGCCCTCGAGCAAGTCACGTTTTGACGTACCTTTAACATAAATCCAAATATTGATACTATTCATACCAAGTGTATCATCATTGGTTCGATACTAGCGTGATGAGATGGACATGTTTCAGTTCTCTGTTTTCACAAATACAGGTACTACCCAAAAAATTAGAATATCAAGTAAAAGTTGTTTTATTTTGGCAATTTAACATAAAAGATTACACCAACAAATTTTACTGAGCCGTGACACACAAATTTACATTTCTCAAGCAGTTCCTTGTTGTAACTTTGCTGATTAAGATTTTCAGCTTATTAAAACCACAAACCCACAAACTCAGAAAATTAGAATACTGTGAAAAGCTTCAGTTCTGTAGGTTCAAAGAGTCAAATTCTGATCAGGCAAGTAATCCAAAACACCTGCAAAAGGGTCCTGAGCCTTGAAAAAGTCTGTCTTAGGTTGGCTCAGAAGAGTTCAGACATGGGGGGGGGAAGACTCCTGATCTGACAGTTGTGCAGAAAACTCTCATTGACTTGAGAGTCAATGAGAATTGAGAGTTGAGAGTAGACAGTCAAGTGGAAGGAAGAAGTGTGGAAGAAAACGGTGTACAAGCCAGAGAGATGACCACAGGCTGGAGAGGGTTGTCAGGAAAGGGCCATTCAAAAGTGTGGGGGAGTGTCATAAGGAGTGAACCGATGCTGGAGTTGTTGCTTCAAGAGAAACAACACGCAGGTGGATGCTGGACATGGGCTTCAAATGTCGAATTCCTGTTGTCAAACCTCTCCTCAATAGTAATCAGCACCAGAGGCGCCTTTCCTGGGCAAGAGAAATGAAGGACTGGTCTGTTGCCCAGTGGTCAAAAGTCCTCTTTTCTGATGAGAGCAAGTTTTGCATCTCATTTGGCAACAAAGGTCACAGAGTCTGGAGGAAGACTGGAGAAGAGCACGATAAAAGATGCATGTTAGGTTTCCCCAGTCTGTGATGACTTGGGGATCCATGTCGGCTGCTGGTGTTGGTCCTCTGTGCTTCATGAAGTCAAACATAACCGTAGCCATCTACCAGGACATTTTAGAGCACTTTATGTTGGCTTCAGTTGAACAGATTTATGGAGATGCAGACTTCATCTTCCAGCAGGACTTGGCACCTGCTCACACTGGTAAAAGTACAAAGTCCTGGTTCAACGACCATGGGTTAACATGTTTGATTGGCCTGCAAACTCACCTGACCTGAACCCCATAGAAAATCTGTGGGTCATTGTCAAGAGAAAACTGTACGAGAAGAGACCAAACAATAAAGAACAGCTAAAGGCCACAATTGAAGTATGCTGGTCTTCCATAACCCCTGAGATATGCCACAAACTGGTAGCATCCATGCCACGCCAGATAAAGGCTGTTATTCAGGCAAAAGGGGTCTCAACCAAGTACTAAATACAGGTGCAAGAGTTTAGTTTTGGAGGCCTTGCATTTTTGTATTTAAAACCCTTTTTTTACATTGACTTTATGTAATATTCTAATTTTCTGAGTTTATGAATTTGAGTTTTTTTTTAAGCTGCTAGACCTGATCAGCAAAATCCTAAGAAATAAAAACTTGAAATATATTGATTTGCATATTATTTGTTTATATAATATGTCAAATTCATCTTTTAAGTTGAACTGCAGAAATACAACAACTTTTTCAGGATATTCTAATTTTCTGAGTAGTACCTGTATGTGTGATTTTTTTTTCTTTTTCTTATTCATATTTTTACATTGTTTATATATATATATATACAGTATCGCCCTCCTACTGAATACGGTACATTTTCAATAGTTGCTGTATGTTTGTTTTCAGGTCATGTTATGCTGATATGCTGCATGATCATGACAGGGTAAGTCCGACTGTACACGTGCGCGTCTCTTGCATGCCTTTTAAGTGTGTTTTTAAATGCTGAAACTTACATTATATTCAACATTTGATATCAATAACCATATATGAGTGGATGTACAAGTGGCTTTCTTTTTTGGAAAATGCACTGGTTCCTAAGACAATGGGGGAGCTTCCCACAGGACTGTAATCTATTTTTAGTAATATAATGTACATCTATGAAACACTTAAACAAATCAAATGTAAAAAAACCAACAACAAAAGTGCAGGCAATGGCTAGTTTCCATTATGGCAACACAAGTCAGGCAGTCGGAGGGGTGTTGAGGGGCTAAGCGGGTTCCACTGCAATAAACGTGACCTGAATAAGGCTGCATCCTTGGCACAAAATGCATATGGTGTGTGTCTGCAGAATGAAAAGTACTACCAAGGCATCCGGGCAGCTGTGGCCCGAGTCCAGGCTCGGGGCGAGAAAGTCATCGTCCTGGATATCGGAACAGGAACCGGGTTATTGTCCATGATGGCTGTGACTGCTGGAGCTGACTTCTGCTATGCTGTGGAGGTCATGTTCCCTCTTTTTTTTTTTTTTTTTTTTTTTTTTTTTTTTACAAATACAATGGTTTTTCATTCATTTTGGAAGGTATTGTTATGTATTAAGAGTCCTTGCCTTGCAAACACCACATCATTGTAGCTACAAAAACCAGCAAGTCTGCAGCCACATTACTGCTTGTTTCAAGATGCGTGCTGTGGTTGCCAGACGCCTGTTATGTTAGTATCCTACACTTACACACATTTTTGTTATGTTACAGACTTATTCTAAAATGGAATTAATTCATTTTTTCCCTCAGTATGTGCCACACAAAACCCCATAATGACAACACGACACCTTTTTTAAAAGATGTTTGCAAATATGGTGTTTTGTTAAAGTAAGAAACGTACATAAAGTATTCCCAGCCTTTGCTCAACACGTTTGTTGATACACCTTTGGCAGCAGTTACATCAGGAGTGTCCAAACTGCGACCCGTGGCTGTGGTTTTATTGGTCCGCGGCGCATTCTAATGTGTATAGCGCCTTTCCACCTCAAAGGCACTCAAAGCGCTTTGATTTACCTACTGATGACGCAGCATCAAGAACAACTGGGGGTTTAGTATCTTGCCCAAGGATACTTCAACACGATCAGGTTGGGAGACGACCACTCTACCACCTGAGCCATGCCAAGCTAAGAGGGGAAATGTCATTTTAGTAGCATAAAGTTGAAATATTAAAGAAAAATGCTTTTTTTAAGAAATTTTAATATGCTGGAGCCTATCCAAGCTGACTTTGGCCGAGAGGCAGGGCACACCCTGGGCTGGTCGTCAGTCAATCACAGGACACATAGAGACAAACAACCATTCATAAATACGGACAATTTAGAGTCGCCAATTTTAAACTGACATGCAGAGAAAAATCACGCACACACGGGCGAACGTGAGTTTTATCGTTTGTGCTCAGCTCATGTGTGCACCTTTCTGTGGTCTGCAGGTTTTCAAGCCCATGGCCGACGCGGCCCGCTGCATTGTGGCGAAAAACGGCTTTGCTGACAAGATCAAGATTATTGACAAACACTCCACTGACATCACTGTCGGACCAGGTTGGAAACACACTTGCTGTAGTTGTGTGTGAATCACGATTTTCTTGATTAGAATTGAGTTTGCGATTCTTTAGGACAATTTTTTTTTCTCACACAAACTATGCTCAGGGCCATGTGCTTATGATTTTAAGCAATCATAGTTTTTAATTATTATTGTTAGACCCTTCATGGTCTTGTTGTGCTTTAAAGAAACCTCCAATGGTCTTTCTGTCGTTCTTCATGGGAGTTCCCGCAAGGACAGTTGATGGGGGGGACTTGAATAGAAAGACTGAAAATAATCCATCAAGTCAAAAACATGGCACACACTCCGCAGTACGGTAATCACTCGCCACTTTGCCCTTCAAATCTTGCAACTTGACTCTTACTGTGCAGTTTTTTGGTTGAATATAGCATCTTATCAGTACAATTAAATGCACATTTAAGCATATTTTTGAATTAAGCATTTTCAGGCATAAAAATGGCTAAATGAAGTAAAATACAAATATAGAAGATGCATTAAAAGACATTGTGATGATGTGTAGTAATCTACACTGGTCAATAGGTGTCAGTAATGTTACTGTTATGTTGGGTGAGACACACAAGCACCAGACTTTTATTGTAGGTTTGAATGATCTCACAACAGGCACAATAATCACTAACACATTCTACTGTTGTGGCCGTAACCCACGCCAAAGGAGGGATGCTTGTGCAGTCATTCATCATCGTTCTTCACCTTTTATTTAGCTGATTAGTTATGTGTTGTTTGTGATCCATTTCAGGTGAAGATATGGAAGTGAAGGCCAATGTTCTGGTCACAGAACTATTTGATACAGAGCTGATTGGTGAGGGGGCTCTGCCTAGCTATGAACACGCTCACCAAAGTCTTGTTCAGGTCTGTATTTGTGTTTTGTTTTGTCATTATTGAGACTGACTTTAACTTCTGTTTCTATGGAAAAATTGGTCCCCTTTATGGTTATTGTGGTGCTCTTACTATTCGGCACTTCGAAACATGTCTGCATCGGCCTTTTTTTATTTATGTATTTTTTTCATCCGACCAATAAGAGAGCCAGTAAAGTGGAACTAATGCGACGCAGCGTTCAACAAACCTACACGGGTAAATGTTGTAAGATTCGAAGATACTTACTTACCTTCCTGAAACAAGGGTGGCATAGCATCCTTTTTTGCCCCAGTGTTGTAAACAAATAGGAGTGTGACAAAATGTCCATCTATCTCATTAACAACGACTGGGAAATAAACTTGTATGTACTGCAAACAGTGTGGACCTGCTAGTTGTGCTGTTTCTTTTAATTCAAAAGTAATTCAATTAAAGATGATGATCATCAGATCGTCCCTATGGGACATTACTAATTGATTAATCCTACTTCTGTACCTGAAATAGAGATGTGCGAGTATTGAGCGAGTCGTTCATAACTCACGAGTGTTTCACTGAATTGGGACTCACTGGTACTCATCTCTGTTAACTCGTTCACTCACACCTGCTACCGCTAGATAAATTCCACTTATCCATCCATCTTCTATGCTGCTTATCCTCACGTGGGTTGCGGGGAGATGCTGGAGCCTATCCCAGATGGCCTTGGTCAAGAGGCGGGGTACACCCAATCGCAGGACACATATAGACAAACAACCATTGAAATTTAGAGTCGCCAATTAACCCAACATGCATGTTTTGGAATGTCAGTGGAAACCGGAGTACCTGGAGAAAACACACACACACACACACACGGGGAGAGCATGCAAACTCCATATAGAGATGCCCAATGGAGATTCAAACACAGATCTCCCAGATTGAGTTTCTGCACATGCACTCTGTGACGGATGGCTCGAGTGAATCACGTACCCGGTTTACTTCAGAAAGTGACTCATAAGAACTCGAGCCAGTACAAGGAATCAAGCTTCCCATCACTACCCTGAAGGATCACGGGAAACATGTTTTAATATATCTGTATCGGCCCTGAAAAAAACCCATATGCAGTAGATTGCTAATTTTTACGGCATGTCGGCATGTCGACTGGAGTCAGCCAGCCCGAGGGGCTTGGACTTAAATGGGCTTCACTGTCTATTAAAGTCAGCGTCCGTCTTTCCTGCAGGACGGTTGTGAGGCCGTCCCCCACCGGGCTACTGTCTACGCCCAGCTAGTTGAGTCCCCTCTCTTGTGGAGCTGGGCTCAGCTGCAGCCAGTGGAGGTAGACGGCACCCGCTTGTCGCCACCGCCAGCTGTGGGCCACTGCAGCGGCGCTCATTCAGTGTGCGACATCCAGCTCAGCCAGGTTTCACCTCGCAGCTTCACTCTGTTGGGGCCGCTTTGCACCATGTTCAGGTATGAAGCCTCACCTCTTGCACAGAACAAAGTCTGTTTGTTTCTGACAGTGTCATTTTCTCCCATCCTCACATCAGTGTGGACTTCAGTAAGCCAGTCAGCAGTGCCCCCCAGTCCTACTCCTCTCACTTTGTGGCTCAGATGAACGGTCAGGCTCAAGTGGTCCTCTCCTGGTGGGAGCTGGACATGGATCCCAGTGGAGCAGTCGTGTGCACCATGGCGCCCAGCTGGACATATCCACAGCCAAAAATGGCTCCAGTTAGTAAACAAAGCCTATGTAAGAGTGTGTGTGCTGTTGTCAGTGTGTGTTCATAACTGCGATGTGTGTGTGTGTGTGTGTGTGTGTGTGTGTGTGTGTGTGTGTGTGTGTTAGTGGCGAGACCACTGGATGCAGAGTGTGTATTTCCTGCCTGGTGAAAGCAAGGTGACTGAAGGACAGGAACTGACTCTAACCGTCTACCACGATGACTACAGTCTGTGGTACAGACTCCAGTCGCCCAGGTATGTCATTTTCATAACCATTTTAATGTCCTCTATTTGTGCACACAGTGGAACCTTGGTAAGCGTCATTAATCCCTCCCAGAAGGTCCCACTCTAACCAAACCCATTTTTCCCATAAGAAATCATCTAACTCCAATGAATCCATTCCAGAAAGAAAAATGTTAACCCAAAATGTGTTTTTAGTTAGTTTTACATGCAGAAAACATTTCAAAATGCATATAAATAATATAAATGAGGACTACACATTCAACATCACTTTTTCACACCTCAAGTCTCTGCTGTTCTTATTGATCATGGCTGCATAAGTCACAATGGAGCCAAAGAAATTTGCAAGTGATAGCATTTTGGTAAAGAAGGCAAAAAACACTATTGAATTTAAGAAATAACTCACGGCCAAGGTGGTGGCCGTGTTGATCTCGCTGCTACATTCATGTCTTCCGTGAAGGTAAAAGTAACCTTGAATGTTCCTTTATCCCATTCATTCATCATTTATTTGCATTTCCAGTTGTTTTATGCACTCAACCTATAAAAACGTGTTTTGTTTTAACATTTTGTGGCCTAACTGTGTTAGTGCGCAAAGAACTAGAGAGTCAGCTGCTGATGACATCATAGACGAACGTTGGAGCTGACTTCCTGTTTTCATGTCTTAGGCTAATAGCATGCTAACAAGGATGTTTTGTGGTAAAAATACATTAAAAACACAGTTGGTCTGACCCAATATATTAACCGGAAAATGTACACAAACCCAGGCAAAATTTTACGTACATTTTGACGTGAACCGATAAACGCGCTAATCGTGGCGTACACTAACCGAGAATACACTGGATTGTGGTTTACATTTGTGTTTTCATATGATACTGTATACTCTTATTTAACAGCGGTAATTTCCGTATGTGTTGACAACAGTGACAATAAAGTCTTTCGTCTGGTGGCTAACAATCTAAATCAATCAATCTGTTCGTTGTTGTGGTAGAATCAAGGTTAATACTGCCATGCTTTTTATTTTGCACTGTACAGGAAGTCAGTGTGTGTGGGTTTTAATGCTGTGTAACAAGACCAGAACAGGGGTGTCCAAACCAAACTTTTTCCACCAAGGACCGCACACAGGAAAATTGAAGGATACGGGGGCCATTTGGACACACTTTGTACATGTTAAATCAGTGGTTCTCAATTGGCGGGTCGGGACCCAAAAGTGGGTCACGGATCCATGCAGAGTGGGTTGCACTTGCATACATTTGTTTGGTTTGACTTAAAAGTAAAAATAAATAAATAAATGACTTCAACTTGCAAAAAAAAAAAGGCAAATAAAAAATGAACATGACTTAAATAAAAGTGTTTTAAAAAAAAACAAATCAAAATGACTTCAACATGTAAAAAACTAATAAAAAATAACTTAAATAAAAGTGTTAAAAAAATAATAATTAAAAATAAAAATGAAGTGTAAAAAAATACAATTTAATTTAAATGAATAATGACTTAAAAGTGTAAAAAATAATGACAAATAAATATAAATTAAAAATGACTTAAAACTGTAAAAAAAATTATAAAAACACATAAAAATTTAAAATAACTTAAGTAAAAGTGGGAGACCATTTGGGAAACATTTGAGAACCCCTGTGTTAAATGATGTTAAAAACAATCCAAGGTAGAGTGCTCAAAGGGATTTATTAGACCACATGTTATAAAAATGTCAGAGTACATCTGGTTGTGGTTTTGGTGGTGAGGGTCAAGGTGTGTATCCTTTCTTCAGGGGTGGTGGAGACCTCAGTGATGGCCAGCCAACTTCATGACCATTTGATACTGGCTTGTTGACTTGATTCAAACTGTGGGCTACAGTCAGGCGGAACCTTTTGAAAGACATTGGTTTCTGCTTCAGTAGACCAAACCACGTGAAGAAGTTGTCACAAAAGAAAGGCAGCTGAGGGTGTTTAAGGTTTTGCACAGTGTTGTCACCACTTTGTAGCATCTGTTCCTGTTCACTGTGGGCAACACTGGAGACTGTGGAAGAACCCTTTGATACAGTCGCAAGTCACAGTTGATTCATTCTTCATCCAGTGATTCCAAAGAACTGTCGCCAGTATCCTCTACTTGTGTGGCCTAATACCCACTATCCTTTATTATTTGGGTCCTCATTACTGTCACTCAGACCTGCATCTGAGTCTTGAGGATGTTGTGGTACGGAAGCCAGAGGAATGCGTGGTCTTGGACCGGAGAGTGTCTTAGTGCCCACCAGTAGTTGTAAAATATGAAATTTTATCTAACAACTTTTGTTAACAGTAGTAATATTATTACTCTTGTTTGTGTCATTTAGTTTAGAAAGGAATTAGTTGTGATAATTACAATTTACAAATCTTTACTCCTCATTTTTACCCAATAACTAATATGAACTCAAAAATTCACAAAAGTTACTGACTTGGGAATTATTTAGATTATTCATGATGTGCTAATGACGATTAGTCATTTTGACAGTACTGGCAGATCAAATTAATATGTTGTGTTTATTTTATGGCAAATAATGACTTTTAATTACATTGACTTTATTTCTACTACACACACCATAAAGTTACAAATCAATGCATGTTTTTAAAAAAATATTACATATATAATTTTACTGTTTTTCTGCTAAAAAAGTAACATATTCCCATTTATCAAGGCCTCTACCAATAATACTATGTAAAACAAACAAACAAAAAATAGTCCTGCCTTTCAAATTTTCATTAAAAAAAGGTGAAAATGTCTTTGTGTCTGATTTTTACCTTGTGACATCCTAGTTGGTGGAGGGTGAAGGGTGACCAACCACTGACAGTGACAGTGCCATCTGGTGGATTTCCTTAGCTTTGCATACCTCTACCAAGTGGTAGAGATGTCTAAAGTAGTTGGAGTTGAGTTAGGCACTGCTCTCATTGAAATATAGTGACTCAAAATGCGCTAAACCATTTGGTCGGCCAGGCAGTTAAACGGTTAAGCAGAAAAGGTTTTATTTTTGATAACTTAATTGATAAAGTACCTGCTGATTGGTATGTGAAAGACACCTTCCTGGTTCATATAATGATTCTTTATTCCCCGTATATCATTTCTGTCAGCCAACAGCATCCACGGGGCGACTTGCTTCTCTCACGGCCGTGTTGCGTGTGTCAGGCTCACCTGGTTTGGACCCGACCACGCTTTGGTGAACTGAACGACAAACTTCGCACAGAGAGCTATGTCAGCGCGCTGCGCAGCGTAAGCGGTGATGTTGGCACTCATCTGGTACGGTGTGTGTCGACTTGCGTTTTGACCACCTGTGCTGCTGCCAGGTTCTGAAGGAGGACAGTGTTTGTCTCGGAGTGAGCGATGGAAGTCTCCTTCCTGTGTTTGCACACGTGCTTGGAGCCAAAAAGGTGCTCTGCTCTGATCGCGTTTGCCATTCTGTCTATGGTGGACCCCTCTCTTGACTCTTTCTCCTCTTCTGTGTGTGAATGGTTTCAGGTCTTCAGTTTGGAAAACTCCAGGATGTCCAAACAGGTTATTGAGCAGGTAACGTCAGGTTCTGACCCTCACAGATCAATTTTGTTCCCTCGACGCGCACAAATGAGTGCCCTTCCTTTAGCAAGAAGCTTGGTGTTGGCACGATGATTTGATAATGGTAAAAATACGAGAAGACAAGGGAGGAGCTGGTTGATGAAGTCAAGGGAGTTGGGAGCACAGTCAGCAAGAAAAGCATTCGTAAGACACTTTGCTGTCATGGATTGAGATCCTGCAGTGCCCGCAAGGTCCCCCTGCTCGAGAAGACGCATATCCGTCTGTTTGACACTCACTAAGCTTGGGAGAATGTGACGCGGTCACATGACACCAAAATAGAGAGGTTCCACATCATTTTTTAACACTTAAAAGTGTAAGCATAAAAAACCTGTGTACCACCTTCTACTTTTCTTTTTAACATTAGAGGCCTCTAGACATGAAACAACACCCATATAATCATCTTTACACTCCTATTACCCAATATAGTAGTAATAACAGAAAAAAAGACATATTAGATAGATATACATAAAATTTGCTTACTAATAGGATGTCTTTAAACGCAAAACAGCATGATTCATAATTGAATATATGTTTGAAAATCTCCAGGTGTTGGAATCCAACTCAATGAGAGGAGGAGTTGAGCTGCTGGAAATCAGGCCTGAGCAATTGACCAATAATGATTTAGGAGGAGAGCAGGTACAGTGGATCCCCGAAAAGGCAGTTTTCCGCAGAAAACACATCTCATTCTCATTCAAGTGTGTCATAATTATAAATGAGTGATAATAGAGGTCAAATGTACAGCGTACATGTACTAGTATTTGGAAAACAGGCCATGTTTACATCTTGATGCTTTACTGATAATTGGCACTTTGTGTCGCCCACTGAAGAATCTGTTGTCAAATATAAACAAATCACGTTGAACATCCGCTCACCTGCAGATTTCCGTGCTGATGGGTGAACCGCACTTCAGCACCAGCCTTCTACCGTGGCATGCTCTCTTCTTCTGGTACTGCCGCACCGCCCTGGCTGGTTTTCTGCGGCCCGACGCCACCATCCTGCCCTGCTCTGCCACTTTGCACATGGTGGCTGTGGAGTTCCAGGTTGGACACATGGCAGAATTATCCAGTTGTTCTATACTTTTACTGTACATGGATGATGTCGGTATTAAAGTAAATATTTTGTTGGTTATTGTAGATGTATTGTCCAAGCCAGTTTCAACATATGCACATTTCAGTTTTGCCTTATAAGTCCATCCATCCATCCACTTCCGCTTATCCGAGGTCAGGTCGCAGAGGTGGTAGCCTAAGCAGGGAAGCCCAGACTTCTCTCTCTGCGTCTACTTCATCCAGCTCTTCCTAGTGTATCACAAGGCATTCCCAGGCCAGTTGTGAGACATAGTCTCTCCAATGTGTCCTGGGTTTCCCCGAGGCCTCCCACTGGTCAAGCGTGCCCTGAACACCCCTCTGGAGCCAGGCCTGGAGGTGGGGCACGACGACAAGCGTCTGGTGGCCTGGCACAGCCTGGAGAGGCCACATGGGTCCCACCTCCATTGAGCTCAACACTCATAGGAGGGGCCAAAGAGGTCAGTTGCAGAGCGAGCTGGGTGGCGGCTGAAAGCGGGGACCTTGTTGGTCCGATCCTCAGCTGCAGAAGCTAGCTCTTGGTACGTGGAATGTCAACTCTCTGGTGGGGAAGGAGCCTGACCTGGTGCGCGGGGTGCTAAATTAGACTTTTAGAATGGGTCGCGTGACACAAATGGCAACTGTGGATGCCCCTGGTTTACAATGTTTCTCTTTAGTAAAGTGCAACAGAGTTTGAGCAGTTTGAATGGATGATTAAAGATATGAATGTCCATTTTTTTTCTCACCTAAATGACAAATGACAACGGTGTTAATGGATGTGTCATGTGTGATAGGATTTGTGGAGGATACGTGCGCCGTGTGGTATCTGTGAGGGCTTTGACGTCACACCCATGGATGAAATGGTCCAGGTCATTTTTTGTCTTTGTTTCAATTTAAATTTTTAAATGAAAAATGCTCTGATGCCGCCCGCCTAGCCTTTCCTGGGGCATGGTGTGTGTTGCTCTTGTTAGTTTTGGAGTAAAAAAATGCTCTTCTGCCCTTTCAGAAGTCCTTGGATTTCCGGGAGTCTCGGGAGGCTGAGCCCCACCCACTGTGGGAGTATCCATGCCGTGCTCTCAGTCAGTCCGCAACTGTAATGACCTTTGACTTCACACAGTGCGTCCCTCAACAGCCTATCATACGCCGAGGTTCTCTGCCCTTCATAAGGTATGCTTTTCATCATCATGACGGCAAACTTCATCACTTCAACCCTCCTGCTCGCTTGACGTTGATGTTCTCCGATTTCGGCTCAACATTTGCGGTAAAAGTGACTGTTGTAATTATTACATTCAGCTTCAGAACCCTCCCCTCCTCTTTCTAATGTGCCTCACACACTTATGAAACGCATTTCAAGTAGAAAATGTATTGCTAGCAAGTTAGCTTCTTTTGTGCTGCAGGAGATTGAAAATCGTTGTATTGTGTTTCAGGAGCGGATGTTGCCACGGTGTGGCTCTATGGTTAGAATACCACCTCACGCAGGACGTCTCCGTCAGTACAGGTCTAACAGGACCAATTGATGAGCAGGTATGAGACATGACTTAAGTTGTCTTTGGCCGCGACAGTTGGGTTTGATGTTGACGAGAAGCTCCCTGCAGGGCCACTGTGAGTGGAGCCGCCACAGGAAACAAGGCGTGTATTTCCTCAGATCGGGATGGCAGAGCTCAGGTGACGGCAGAGCCGCTGTGTCGTATGACATCACCTTTCAGCCCGCTTCAGGCGACATCAAGATGGACTTCAGCGTGGAGCAGTCACAGACTGTAGGAGGGACTTTGTAAAGATTTTTGCCATTTAAGCATTTTACCGTAAAATTCTCTCATTCCACCAGAATTGTTGTGGTAGCTTTGATGATGAAACCATAGAGAAACTAAGAAAGGAACTTTTTTACGTCGTTCACCTTCACTAAAGGTTTGAATGTCCAATTGTTGAATGACTGTAATTTTTACACAACTTGCTGTTCTCTCACAAGGAGCTGAATGGCAAATTTCACAGCAGGTGTGTGATCCATGAATGGAGCAATAAATGTCCTGCTTCAATTAGAATTACTATTGAAACATTCCTCTTCGTTATTGATCAACACTACCTCCAAGGCCCTGTCCAGAACACCAGAACGCTCCTGTATTTATTTTTTTTCTATATTTTATTTCCAGGTTGAAAAAAAATGGCGTCCACATTGTGTCAAATTAGTAGTCACATTCAGATGGGAACAAATTTCCACTTTCCAGGGCTTGTCCAGACTGACGATGAGGAGGTGGAATTACTTCTACGAGTCATTCCAGAGGATAAAACAAAAATATGAGGAAAATGTCGATTGGGGTGAGTCATGCCAGTTCAAATATTCAGATATGCTGGCGTGTCGGCAGTGCTCACTTCTGGTCACGTGACGGCGATGGGGTTCTGACATTTTCAGAGTAGCATAGTAGTAGAAGAGACAACCACTCTTGTGTTCAAATATCAATATCTTGTTTAAATAATGTTCTAATAGATGTTCAATTATGTTATTCACGCCTACTAGCTTAACTGCCATCCATTTTTCGCAGCCGCGAAATCATAGACTCCTAAGAGTTAAACACAGATGGCTTTTTAGGGGTAAAGAAGACGCAGTTTTTACTAAACAAGTCTTAGGAATACAAGAATAGAAGGATACTTGGTTTATTGCGTGAGAATGAAACAAAGTTGTCTTAAACGCAGATGGAAATGGATAGAAGTTGGAATATGCTGCACGTTTGTAGATGTGCATGCTAAACGTTTTCACTTTTTAGCATTTTATGGAACTTCCCAACCAAC
Source organism: Dunckerocampus dactyliophorus (assembly GCF_027744805.1). Taxonomy (NCBI): domain Eukaryota; kingdom Metazoa; phylum Chordata; class Actinopteri; order Syngnathiformes; family Syngnathidae; genus Dunckerocampus; species Dunckerocampus dactyliophorus. Next base: position 7,679,076 of record NC_072823.1, read on the forward strand.
TAGCACAGAAGCCGAATAATCCGTTTTCAAGTTGAACGGCAATCCGAGCGTGTCGCACGTGTCAGCAAGCTTCAAGCGTCTGTCAGTGTGCTGTCTTGCAGCACAATCTTCTCTCCTGGTTTGAATGCTGGCATCCCCATGTATGGACAGCTGGCACATCGGAATGCATCACCAAGGTAACACTGTTACACACACACAAACACACACATTTGTAATCACAACAACTCCAAGTGTCAAGGTTTTCATACTCTGAAATGTAAGTCAATATTATTACTAGGGATGGTCTGATCCGTTACCGAAAATGGGGGATGCTGGCCAAATTTGCTGGGGGTAAATGTTTAACGTTCAGAGATGCATGCACATTGTAACACAGTTTCCCGCTAACCCAGTTGCTGGATCATGACTCAATTAGCCTATGTTAGGAATGGAATATGTTCCTTTCTGCTCTGGATGGGTACAGCAACATGTATGTGCTTATCTAGAACAGATAGAACACCCCAAGAGACCTTTCACTTGGAACAAATACACTTTTTAAATTATCTCACACACAAACTGATTATGAGTCACCTTCCTATCTCCTGGTTTGGACGCTCAGCTGCTTGGCCTGGCCTGGCGGAAACCAGACCAGCTCAATTCACCAACAAACAGTTAACAGGAAGTTTCCTATCATTGTACCACCTCTCTGACAGGAAATTATAGAAGAAAGCGGAACATGGTTCCTATTCTGAGATCGATTGGACTTCACTAAACCTCCGTTGGCCGTTAATCGCTCTCTCCAGTGCTGGCATTACAACTGCTTCTATCTACTCCTATTGGAATTCCATTGTAAACTGTACTTGAGACTCTTGACTCATTTCACAGCTGTTATAATAAAATAATCTGGGAGGGCTTTAGCCCTGTAAAAGGGCCAGTCTGAACAGAATGTACTCACACTTCCACAGGCAGACTTTGGCAAATTTGTTTTCTGTTGTCCTTTATTGTCTTGCTCCAGTTCCTCAGCGAGACCGCATGTACTGCCACAAACAGACGCCATACATGACTTTGAAGTGCACGGTGTAGACTTGCATTACAAGTATCAAAACTCACCAGTTCTTGCAGGCTTTCTTCTTCTTGCCTGCTCCCTCCCCGCAGGTGGGGGCCTTCAGAGACGCCGGGTCTGGCTTCTTGAAATCCTCCTCGTCTAGCAGAGCATCAGAGTCCACCAGATCCTGGCAGGACAGGAAGCAGGAGTTCAGTACAAACCACTCAAATATTAGCAAGAGTTGCAACAGAAATCACCACGTCACAGTCGTTCATGTCGTTGGCCGATAGCGTCCACATTGTCACCGTGTGGGGATCCAGGGGCGGTTTCTCTGCTGAAATGATGAACATCAACAACGTCAGGCCTGGCAACCAGTGTGCCCCATCTCCATGACACGCCAGAACACAAAAGTTTTACCCATGCCTGAAATCAAGCAGGAGGTCGGCCATCTTTGAGAGAATGCCAAGGGTCGTACTTTTGACAAAACTACTGTTAGGCAATTCGGCGATTTTAGGATATGCCAAAATGTGCGAGAGGGGCCTTTCAAGACTCGCTACGATACACGAAACTGGATAAAATGACTCCAGAAATTCGTACTTTGATCATAATTGCTGTGTACGATCAAGGTGACATTTCTAGCTTGACAGGACGCACACAAAAGTTATTACCCATGCCTGAAATCCAACAGGAAATCAGCCTTTTTGAGAGACTGCCAAAGCTCGTACTTTAACAAACCACTCTTAGGTAATTTGCTCGTACAAACCCAATTCCGAATCTGACATAACAGACACATTGACCACCATAAATTCACGAGGATTGTCCCGCCTTTTTCCATTTCTGCAGTCGACAATGTGTGGCTTTCACCTGGGTTTCTTTTGCTGGTCCAATACCTGGCTGAGTGGTCCTTTTCCCAAAAGGCAGCTTGATGGAACTGGTTGATCCAACCTCAAAGTTTGGTTTGGATGCAGACATGCGTACTCGCGACAGCGTGTTTCCATGGTAACCAGTAGCCACCTGCAGGGCGTTCAAAGCCTCTGCAGTCAGTTGTGTTTTTCCGACCTGGAGGGAGGAACAAAATGACAACACTTGACTCCACTGATCGGTGTGTCATGATCAATAATACTTCATAATTAATAACATCAAATGACACTTCACAAGGACCTTCATTTTAGTCTGACTTTTTGTATTATATTGCATACATCCGTCAAGTTACAAGCCAATGTGATTTAATTGCATTTTTAATATGTGTGTGTATATATATATATATATATATATATATATATATATATATATATATATATATATATATATATATATATATATATATATATATATATACACACACACACACACATATATATCATTTTATATATCTAATTTATTTAGGAGCATTTATGGATACATTTTATTGAACAAACTAAATGTCCTTATTATATTTCCATGACAGCAAGTCATTTCTGTCTCTACATGATCACGTTTATCATCATCGATCATCCTTATCGCATGTCGAGGAGCAATCGCATTCATGAAATGACACGTCTTTATTTTGACTTCAGAGATATTTTTTTTTACTCTTATTGCCATCGTGAAGGTTTGTGAAATGTGCATAGGTGTGCGTCTTGTGATCGGTCGCTGTACACATGTACAGTAAAATGCAACAGTAGCCCGCGTTAGGGATTATTGCGCCTCTTGTGAGATCAATATATGCAATATGCAATAAAAGCCTGTTGTTCAGATGATCAAGTCTGGTGCTTATGTGTCTCACCAAACATTACAGCAACATTACTGACGCCTAGCGACCAGTGTAGAGTGCTACATATCATCACAATTAGTAGTATGTAAATCAGACCGCCTGGGTGTGCTATTATCATGTCTCCCACCTCTGTCACTGACATCAAGCCTGATAACTTCAGAGCGGACGTCAGCTTCTCAACAGTCCTCACAATCTGTGCATCCACTCCTGCAACACAAAGCACACATGTACTGTTGCTTGGGAACTGCGTGCATAAAAATCAATTTCATACTGAAAGGATGAAGGTGAAAATACTGTAACTGGTGAACATGAATCAAGAACATGAAATGTGCATCCTACCTGTGACGGGTTCATCCAGAATTAGCCTCCCACCTGGTTTGAGCACTCTGGCCATCTCTGCCAGAGACTCGGAGCTGTGGATAGACGAGCCGTCGGCCAAAAGACACGAGAGCACGCAGTCGAAAGTGGAAGCTGCATGTGACGCTGCACAGAGAAGAAAAGCAGAAGCACGGCTTTTTCAACACATTTCTTTTATCGATGTGTTCAATTCATGATCAAATAATCATTTCAATTTTATTTTTGGAAAAGTTATCTTATAATGACATCTAACCCTCACTCGCTGGGTGTTCTGATCTCCTGTTTCCTTCCTTTCATGTACCCTAAATTCCAGACTATTGTTGGATTTCAACCACGTGACCTAGAGGCACTTCCATTGAGCAGACGAGTTTCTCCCGTTTCTCCCGTTTTGAAGATTGGTAACTATTTTCATTTTGTTTGGAAATCTACATAAATTACTGATGTATGTCAATGGTTGTACGTCTTATACTTATTTTCTGCTTCTTTACTTTTTTGTAATATAATCCTCCTACATACTGTAATGTGATCTTCTTGCACGCACCTTACAGTCCCTTTGTCATCCATGACTGATTTCTCTTCTTTGCTTATCAGACAATTGTCTCAAGTACTTGTTGTTCATGTAAGCATTTAGAAAGTGTTCATATGCTTCATCCACATCATTTTCACTAGACACACACTCCCAGCCTTGTTCTTCCAGATCTTTCTTAAAAGCATGAATACTTTTCCTTGTGTGGAATCTTTGAAATGACTTTTTGTCTTCCATCTTTCTCTTCTAGTGTTCACTGTAAATTGTAAACACTGAAAGATGGTGAATGTGATAATGTGAATATGATCAATTAGCGTGGTTTGGTCTGGTGATTTTAGGACATAGACTCAAACTGTAGATGGTGTCTACGAAGTCATCTATTATCTTTTGCTTATTCTGATTCAAAAGATCACTATTGAAGTCCCCACATATAAGATTATTTTTTGACTGATGTCTGTGAAGGTTGCCTTGATGCAGTCCTCGAACATTTCAATACTTGACCTCGGTGTTCGTTATACTTTCTAAAATGTTATCCATTGCAAATGACATGCTCTTTGCCACTGTGTAGTTCAGGTGTCCATGCACACAGCTGCTCCTCCTCCATTTTTGTTATTCCTGTTGATGCAGTTCATGTAATATCCTTCCAGCTCAAAATCCATGCCCCTCTCATTGTCGGTCCAAGTTTGAGATTGCGAATACCTTGAGGGGTTCCTCGAACTGACTCCAATAATGTCTGATGTTCAAACTTGCGTACATGCTGATACTGTTGATGTGAATAATTGATAATTTGTCTGTTTTAATATTATTGTTGTATTGTTCCACCGTGTAGTAAAAGCAGTTGTTTCTAAAATTTGAAAAAAAAAGTTTGTGTCCGGATCTACATCTTTGTCCAATTCCAGTCATTTGTCTTCTGGGAAGCAAAAGGTTTCCAATCCCAGGTCCTCTTGTCCTGCAAACTTTTGTGTTTTATTGTGAGTGTCATTGAATATAGATAAATAGGTACCCAATTCCAGTACTTGTTGTTGAGCAGTTCCTTGCGGCGTGCTGGTGATGTTATCATTGTTCAGAAATGTAATCCTTCCATCCGCATCATTCTTTTGAGTTGTGTTATGGTGATGCGATATTAAGAATTTAGGCAAGTCCTTCATGTCTTGGACAACGAGCACCCTGGCCTCTCCTGGTTTAGCTGGTAGATTTTGCAGTTGGCGATCCTAGTACATTGTATCTTTCCCTGCTTCCTCAAGTCGTGTGCTTTCTTAGCATTTTGCCAGATGCTTATTTATGTAGACGTTTGTACCTTTCAGCTTCTTTCCCTGTTGGTGAACTTGATGATGGGCGTGGCGTTCTTTCTGCCATACAGTGGACTGCATGTATCAATGGTGTCCATATCTACATCCACCTCCTTTGAATGTAGAAAGTTGGCAGTTTGTTGCTCAAACATTCATTTCATCTGTCCTCAGCCGCCCTGGCATACGACCAGGGTTTAATTCAGAGCCCCATCAGGATCACGTAGTTCATTCTTGCGTTCATCTCATCAATTGTATTCTTAATTTGCTCAATTATTTTTTCCTTTGCTTCCTTATCTTCCTGAAGAGCGCAGCGCAAGGCATCGTTAGCATCCTGTAGTACCTTGATATCATTCCGCAATGCTCTATTTTCCACCGTAGTTTGACCTGATCACAAATTTCAGAGAAGCTCACCTTGAGGTTGTCATACTCTCGCTGTATCTCCTTCTGTTGCTCAGAGGTTTCCCTTGACTTTGTCAGTGTGTGCATTCAGGTCTCGTCATATTCCCTTCTGTAGCTCTTTTATTTGCAATTGCATTGCTCCATTTAAGACGTTAAATACTGTGCGCTCATTGAGTTCCAATGGCTTGAATGGCCCTGGCTTCTGGCGGCTTGGGAGGCTCACAGTCGTCCAGCAATTTGTATGCTTCTAACTCATTTTAGTGGCATCAATTTGAAATATTAAAAGAAAACATGACTATTTTTAAAGTCGTGCTATTATGAGAAACAAACAACAAAAAAAAGTTGTAATTTTGGGAAAATTAGGTCAGGGGAAAAGTTATACTATGGGAGTAAAGTAATAATATTATGGGAATGAAGTCATGATATTATGACAGGAAAAGGTATGGAGAACAAAGTAAAACTACTTGGAATTTTTTTTAATAAACAGCAAAAATGGGGAGGAAAAATTTTTAAAGAATGAAGTTGATACTAATAATAGGTTTTTTGACCTGTATCACAAACTTGATATTCATTTTTTTCTTGAAATATAACTTCTTAGCATATTTGCACGTGTTGCTTTACAAAAGATCAACGTGGCCCTTGCATTGATTGATGCCCATTCTAAGTTGCAGCCGCACATTGAAATGAGGACAAATCTATGGTTTACACTCACACAGCAGCAGTCTTTCCATGTTTTCTACTGAAACTCTGCCATCCGCACCAACAACGGCACCAACATCCTCTGCAAACGCTTTCAAAGTGTCAGGCGACGACAGAGCCCAAACCAGCAGCACCTTATCCCCCGTTCTGATACCGAGGTCTGCCATGAGATCCTAGAAGTAAACAGTCATCGACGTCAGGGGGCCCAAACCTTTTCCACAGAAAAACTGAAGAATGGGGGGGGGGCTTTTAAACATTTTGTGTATGATGCTAAAAGATGGATACTGAAAAGCAATTCAACGTAGGTCAATGCTGTACATGCTAACAAAACAGTCACATCTTAGCTTTGTGTTATAGCTGACAAAGCAGGTGAGTGTAATATCCATTTATTTTTTTTCTCATTAATCAATTTATTTTATAAATTGACACAAGTGAGATGTTGCATTTTTGCTCCAATGTGATCCATGTAAATTGTAATTCCAAAGTCTCCAAATCCATTGAAAGGAAAACTGTCCCAACGTGAATTTAGCGCCTTGAGAGTCAGTCACTCAATTGTATACACACCGGAAATAACAAATTATTCAATTGTAGATGACGTCATTTAGCGACTTTTCTTTTGGACAGCCTTTCCTTGCTGGTAACACTGCGGATAACGGCACGATAACATCAGGGAACGTAAATTATCAATATCTCCCAAGTCTTACATCAGCCACTCTACTTCCATCCGTTACATGCTGAAAAAATACATATACATACATTACATATATATATATATATGCACACAGAAAATGAATTAATGAGACGTACACACTCGCATTACTGATTCTGACGGAAGCCAACCACCTGACACACAAAATTGCGCAGCTCGTGTATACTTCTATGCTACTCTATTGGTTACTTAATCCCTGTGGAAATGTAGAAATTAGCACAGACATAAGCACTAATATACAATTGTGTAATAGCCAAATGTATGTAGCAACATACCCTTGGTTTAGACGACGGTAGGGTTTGGACGACTGTCTGAAGGTACAAAGATACACAAAATACACTGCTGTAGTATTTCCTGTTTCGGTTTAAAAAATAAGACAACCATTTCCGTTTTATTCATTTTATTCAAAAACCGTTAAAAGAGTGCTGTAAACGAGTGCGTAAAATACACGATCACCCATTTTAATGTTCATATTGTAACTCGTGTATTATATAGGTTATGTATTATATAGTTTACATTTACCATGCGTGTTAGTTCTTTTACGATTGCATTATGACCAACTTGACTGCCTTTTTTGTTTGCGTCGCCTCTCCGAGTCGCGCTAAAATGACGTCAGTCTGAAGGAAAATAACCAATATGGCGGCGCTACTGAGAGCTGTTCGTGCTGGACGGGCACTCCGAGGGCTGGGCAGCGGTAAATATGGACCACCACCTGCAGTCTTTCATCGTATGTGATCGAAACCCGCTTGATAAACCGTGTCATTTCGGTGCACGGTAACTCCTTGTATTCACCAACAACGTCTCTTGAAGGTGATCGTGAAGGACATAATCGGCAGTTTGACGCTTTTGCGTAGCTGGCGTTTTCATTCAACATCTTGGTGGTTTTGTGGATCGGGAGCTCATAAAGATGTATATTACAAGACGGACCGACCGACGGATGTCTGCTCACTGGTTATGTGAGATGTTGGCGTCTCAAATATCAACTCTATGTGCAGGATAAAAAGCTAAATGTTGTGTAAACCAACAAGCTATCATCGTCCATCTGACACATCGATGGATTCTTTGTGCCGACCACAGCGCGCCTGTTCAACCTTGCTTGCACTATGTGTGCAATTGCTCTGAGACATTTCAGTACAGTATCTGTGTTTAAAAGGTGTCAGTGTGTTATTGGGTGCAAATATTAGCAACTTTAACATTTAGCGGGGGTGAAGGTACGCTAGAGGGTCAAGAAGAAATACAAATGTCAAATATGCACATAAACCCCCAAAACAAATGCTGCAAGTTAGCCAGGCTACCAGAGGAGCCAGACGTGAGGGATATCCGTCAGGATTATATAGCAACCAATATTTATGATTTGCAAACAACTGTTTGAAATCCTACTTTACAGAAATGTACTTATCATGGTTGGCTCTGGAACCAATTAACTGCGATAAACGAGGGAGTACTGTACTGAATACACGTTACACCCGTAGTAACACTGGATTGTGGATTGACAACTTTCCTCCTTCCAGTTGTGACGGCACCAGCAGCAAAACCTCAGTGTGTCAATGTCAAACGAGGCTTCCATCGTGCAGCGCTGATTCTTCAAGATGAATCCAAATCCAACAAACACGTTGGTCAAGACCCAAGAGCAGGGACGACCCAGGGAGACTCGACATGTAACACACACGCTGACGAGTCTACCAGAGCAAACAGCAGGTCAGTCTGTTACTTGTACGGAACACAACACTGAATGATTTCTGGGTACTAAAGTTAAACTGCCACTGTCTCGCTGTTTGTTTGTTATTCACTTATAGTTACCAGGACGAGAGTGAAGAGCAGGATGAGGAGTATGAAACGGAGGAGCAGCTTCAAGGGCGTATCCTGGCTGCTGCTTTGGAGTTTGTCCCGCAGCATGGCTGGACACTGGAGGCCATCGCGGCTGGCGCTGAGGTGAGATGTGTGACAGCCCAGGTTCAATCCCCGAAGTTAAGCGCTCATAATTTGAGGGAGGACTTTTTAGAATACAGTGGTTTTCGCCATTAAATTGCTCAAAGGTCAGACGGAAACCAAAATGCACAAAAAAATAGGCATTTTTTTCATAGGGAATCATGTAATCCAATGAATCCATTCCAGACACACAAAAAATATCAACAAAAAATGTATTTTACAGAGAATAATTATCAGTTTACATGTGCTGGTAGTTTGAAAACCCCCCCTGCGTTACCCAACATTTAATCTAATTCCCAAATTTAACAAAAAATGCAGAAAGACTTGATTCCTCACTAAATGTGTTGATTTTGTGAGCACTGTCGGGGTAAAAATGTCCCGTGTGTGTTTGCACCAGACACTGGGCCTGTCGTCCGCGTCCACCGGCATGTTTTACAACGGAGCTGGAGACTTGGTGCTGCATTTCGTTGCTCAGTGCAATTCTCAACTGGCCGAGATCCTCGCTGAACAACACAAGCAGGTCCAGCTGGGACAAACAGAGTATGCACACACACACACACACACACACACACACACACACACACACACACACATCTATGAAGTCAGTTTGGCATCAGTTTCATTGTACCAGTTTTGGTAACCAAGTGCTCTTGCAGACCAAAGAAGACTGCTGACTTTCTAAGAGATGCAGTGGAGACCAGACTTCGGATGCACATCCCCTACATAGAAACCTGGCCACAGGTAAACTGTGCATGATGGTGAGTGACAGCATGGACAAGAATGAGGACAGATCAGCCGCTCTGCCTTCTCGTTTGGTTTCCCTGTCAGAATGTTAAACTCCTACTAGATTCTTGACTTTGTGTCTGTCTCCTCAGGCGATGAGCATCCTGCTACTGCCTCATAACATCCCTGAAGCGCTGAAACACCTTTCCACCTTAGTGGACGACATCTGGTACTACGCCGGAGACCGCTCCACAGATGTGAGCGGGTCTAATCGTTCGGTCCTTTCCTGCCCTTGTTTTTGCAGTCCTTCACAGCATTGTGTACTTGTTTCTCACTGTCAGTTGCCAACTGTTAACTGAGTGTGCGTTCACACTTGTAGTCCGGTACTCGTGCGCACGGTGGGCCACAGGCGCAGCAACATCCACACGCTCCAAACACAGAAACGATTCAAAGCCAAAAACACAAAAATACCATAAAACACATGCAACGGGAAAATGCAGCACATTAAAGTGAGGTCATTCAAAGCTGCAATAACAGCTTGCTGTTCCGACGATCAAGCCTGGTGCTTGTGTATCTCACACAACATTACAGTAACATTACTGGAACTAGTGATCAATGTACAATGCACTACATATCATCACAACGTCCTTGAATGCCAAATATTTCAACTTTCTCCTTTAAATAATGTTCAGAAATTTTCTTCTCGTAATATTACGTCTTTATTCCTATGATATTTTGACCTTATTCCCATAATATTCGAACTTCCCCCAACCTAATTTTCCAAAAGTTGCAACTTGATTTTGTTTTGTTTTTCCTCATAATATTACGCTTTAAAATATGTCTTTCTTTAGTATTTAGTAAAAAAAAAAAAATAGCCTATTTTTTCTGTACATTTCAACTCAATGCATTAGACTTTTTTGTCTTAATATTTTTACTTCTACTGTTTGCTGATTTTTTTCCATTTTTGCTGTTGCTGGGTTTTTATTGGTTTTTTTTGTTTTTTTTGCTGTCTTGTTAAATTAGATTTTTAGAATGTGTTATGGGCCAGTAAAAAAAAACAGTCACGGGTCACAAACACCCCTGATTTAGGCAAAAAAAATATGTCGAATGTGCTTAAATATGCATACATTTTGACTAATAATAAATCGTATTCAACCACGAAACAGCATGATTTATTAATTACTATAATTGTGAATAACCCTGATAGCGTGAAGTTGTGAAATTTCAAGCGCAAACTAGTGATGGGTTACTGTACTTTCAAATATCACATCCTAAGTCTTTAAAGACGAATTTCCCTCAGGTTTGGCACCCCTGGTAACTTGGCTAACTTCCAGGAACTTGCTAGCATTTCTCTCATGTACGTAGTTGTTTTTGGGTAGTCTGTGTGTGTGCATTTTGCATACGGTGTTTCTTTTGAGACAGTTAATGTGCTATTTTTCCCTCTAAAAAAATCAATTTCCGTTTGTACAGATGGACTGGTACAGAAAAAGAGCAGCGCTGACTGGCATCTATAACACCACTGAGCTGGTGATGCTGCAGGATTCTTCCCCAGACTTCCAGGACACTTGGATCTTCCTCGACAACCGCATTCAGGATGCAGTCAACATGGCCACCTCTGCCAAACAGGTATCATGCTGCCTAATGAGGTGGCTTAGTCATTTTTTACCAACGTAGACCCTGAATGTCATGACAACAAAGTGCCTGGGCTGCCGGTGAAAGGATTGTCGCAAACTCACCGTCGCTTACCGTGACTGAAGACGAGAATGGATGTGAATGGTAGCAATGCGTACATTATAGCGATCTAATTTATCAGATGTTATGTAATGTGTCAAACTAACACAGGAACAACATCAAATTAAAAGCACTCAATGAATACAGAGCCACCATCCAGCAGTACAAGCCTGAAGTTTGAATTGTAGAGAGAAGATTATACGTTGCTGTTAGCTAGCATGACTTAACCTGAGGTTGTACACAAATTCAACAAACAGATGTTGACATTAGCACTCAATGACATGATGAAATATTACCTTTATGCATTCCCACATAGTATCAGCATTTGTGAAGAAAGTATGAGGTGAAAGAAAAAGGGGGAAAATGCAGTATGGTCATCTGTGCAGCGTGGGAGAAAGTTAGATGGTGTGTTCAAAGTGGGACAGTTTGCCGCTCGCAGCAAACATATGCAAAACTGTGGGATTTCTAACTGTGTATTATTTTTTTGAATAAAATAATGGCCAATATTTCTAAAATTGATATCCTTTTACATTAAATTTGATGTAGTTACCTTTTTTTTAAGTTTTTTTTTTTTTAATCATTACATCTGAAAGTTTGGGTGGTTGGGGACCCCTGCCTTACAGCATTCTTGGGAATATTACGTGTTTTACACATTTGATTTAAAAGCTCTTTACATTCCAGTTACAAAATAAATTAAAGTTTTTTGATACGGTGTACTCGCATTATTATGCCATATATTATTACAAAAAAAAGACAAAAAATTGTCATATCGTTTATCTGCAATAATTTGTAGGACAATCATTGTCCAGGAAATGTTGTTATTGTGACAGGCCTAACTGTTCCATCATCAGTTTTGAAGATCAATTTGACCAATGTGTACTACATTTCAGCAAATTTTGCAAATGTATACTTAGAAATGGGCCACATCGTAGGTGTCGCGTCCTGTTTTCCACTTATTGCCGTTCCCAAGCTAAGCTGGTCTGTAGTGTGTGCATACTAAGGTAACATTGATTGTGAACATCGTAAATAGTGTGTTGTCGTTTGGGCCTTCAGGTGCAGTCAACAGGTGAAGCGGTAGTGCAGGGCCTCATGGGTGCTGCTTTAACTGTAAGTCTTCTCTAACATTTGTACATCACATGTTTACAGTCAAGTTTGAGCCATTGAGTTATGCATGGCGATAACTGAATATTCCCATTTTTTTCCTTGTTTCGTTTGTGCCTGCAGCTGAAGAATCTGTCTGGAATCAACCAGAGGCGATGATGCCAAGCATCTTCACAAGACGGATCCCAACCTCATTGTTTTGACATTAAAAGTGAAATGATATAGTCCACAGACCTGATATGACACGTGCTTTCTGGCTGAATCATTGCAATATTTACTTAAGGTCAGATCCTTTCAGTTCTTCAATAAAGTAAATATTATATATTTAACTCTTGTGTGAGTATTATCCTATTTTACTCAAATGAATTGAAAATTACCACGGAACCCATTTAAGTCGACAGCTCATCTCTGTGGACCAACTCATGCATTTTATATAAAACGCCTCTTTATGAACCCGGCTGACAATTAACACAATAGCTTCCAGTTGTGAGACCCCCTGTAAGGCATTTCCTGTCATACTTCCACCAGTGCCATTAAGCTGGTTGCAGGGTGGTCAGCTGAGAGCCACCCTTCACAGCCACCCTTCACTCCTTTAATCCTGGAACATCTCTGGGTGGTGGATGTTTCCCTGCTACAAGTAGCCGCTACTAGGACCCTTCCCTCCCCCAATCCTTGTAGATTTGACAGAGCCTATAGCCAGAAGCTCCCTTGTTCTGCTTCTTCTGCAAAGTGATTCGGGTCCTTTCTCACTATGGGCCCTCTTGACGCCCAAAGTCTTCGGGAACTGCTGTGTGGAGATTCCAGTGTAGCCCCTACAGCCGATTTCCACTAGGTAGATGTAAGATCCCCAACTGGATTGTGTGCACACTGCTGAGAGCTCTGCATACTTCTCAGCATTTTGATATGCCACACCAATGAGGTGGATGGATTATTATGGCAAAGGGGAAAAAGGGAGCAAGTATGAGTGTTGTGTTCATATATTTATGGAGTGTATGTAACATCACACATCTTAATGTCATTGAGTAGTGTTTCACGTGGTCTGCGGTATTCTGTACTAACCTTGTTACTATTCCGGCGTGTTGCTTTTATTTTGAAGGCCTGACTTCTAGTGTTGGACAATGTTGCCGAGCGGACCAGAGGCTGTGTTGCTCTGGCAGAACCCGAGATTATTTTTTTTGCGTAAATTTAAATACGGGAAACTATTTAAAAGTGATGGCGTCGGGAAAGAAGAGCAAAATATGGTATTTTGTCATTGAAAACGGGAGGAATGACGGGTATGGACGGAATTCATCCATAGCATTGCATGGCTTTTTCATCGGACACTTGAAGGGGACGTAGGAGGGTGCAACAAAAACAACGGTCTGAAGAGGGCAGTAGATACGACATAGTTGCATTGACTACACAAGACGAAGAAGAAAATGCGAACCATTTGGTTGATTGTGTGGATGGTTTAGTTACGCTAATATTCGTTCTAGACATCACTTTACAAAGATGCCCTATGCTAACCAACCCACCGTAAAAATCACCGAACTTACAGATGAAAATGTCAAGTTTGTTATTGAGAACACAGATTTGGCGTGAGTGTTGACTGAACTTTTGTTTACGACTAGCGGTTAGCATAGCGCATGTAGTGATCAGACAATGCAATTAGCCCCATGGTTCACGAAAAAGATACGTAACCTTTGAACTGTATTTTAAATTCGTTCATTGCTCCGCGAAACTTGGAGCTCTGTAAATGTAAAGCCTTAAAAGTACTGTAAACCTTCGTAACATGCGAGAAAATGGTAGCGCGTTTTCTGTGTTAAGTTCTGTACATGTACATTTGTAACTTTGTAGGTGACTGGATGATTACTTCTTGTCAATAGTCGCACAGATCAACACGGTCTGAAATGTTCTTTTTGTCTCTTATTAGGGTTGCTAACTCTATTAGACGTGTCTTCATGTCAGAAGTACCCACTATAGGTAAGATCACGTTTCCCCTCTTTATCTACGTAACACAAGTGGCACCGAAGTGCTGTGCCCTTCCCTTGCCTTGCAATCATGCTCACAACCAATGCCGTAATATTTGTGCTTGACTTTGTAAGCAGCAATCGACTGGATCCAGATAGATGCCAACTCATCAGTATTGCATGATGAGTTCGTCGCACACAGAGTTGGTATGTATGTTAGACGACGTCATGTTATGTCTCTGCGCAATCACTGACATCTCATGGTGTCTTCTCAGGTCTCATCCCGCTCACCAGCGATGACATTGTTGAAAAAATGCAGTACTCCAGGGTAAGTGTCCTCATTTTCTCATAGGAAGAGAAAAGCATGGAGAATGTGTAACACGAGATCCAGTGGATGGCTTATGCAGCGACGAAAAGGAAAGTTGACAAAAATATAATAAAATTGATAACCTAGGAGTCAGAGTAGACAAAATAGGAAAGACTAATAGAAAATAAGATACATTTAAAAGATTAATAATAATGAATAATGAAGCAAATAGGAGTAAGAAAATGTCAGAATATAGCCTGTACAGCGATGAGGAAAAATTAAAATAGAAAAGAAAAATATATAAATTGAATAAATGATAATGATAATGAAATGATATAAATAAAAATGTATGATAAATGATAAACAGAAAGTAAAAGTTAACGAAATAAATATATATGAATAATAAATATAAATAATTGAAATAGTAAAATAAACAAAAAATTAAATGTATGAAAAATATAAAACCAAATGTGTGAAATTTATGTAAAATAAAAGAAAATAGAAAATAAAAGTTGTAATTAATACTGTAACTATATTCATAAAATGTACATAAATATAAATAAACATTATAAAATATATAAAAAAATTTGAATAAATATATAAAAATAAAAGAGCAGAGCGAGACAGAGGGAGGTCTTTGCAGTTCATCTTTGTTTTCTGCATGTTAGTTTCTGCTGTCTTTGAACATTAAAATATGTCTGCAGCATATTTCCTTCGTACCTGTCCAGTTACACAAACGCACAGTATTCCCGCCGTTCTGATTCTGCACCAGGAATGTACCTGCGATGAATTCTGTCAAGAGTGCTCCGTCGAGCTGACGCTGGACGTTCGCTGTACCGATGAGAAGACGCGCAACGTCACCTCGCGTGATCTGCTGTCCAACAACCACAGAGTCATCCCCGTGAGTCATGAAACACGTCGTCCTCGTTTTGCGAGCAGATCACGTCATTGACCGTTCTCTCCATTGCAGGTGACTTCCAGGAGTCGAGACAACGATCCCAATGACGATGCTGAACGAAACGGTGAGCTATATGGTGGTTCTCTACCTTTTTTCGGTCAAGTGTTGCCCTTGTAGATTCTTGTTTTCAGACAAGTGCCCCCCCACCAACCAGAGAAAAGCATCTTTGGGTAATAATTTTTAAAAAAAAGGATGTAAAACATACTGATTTAGTACTTTCCATCTGTTCTTGTTGTTGTGTTTTTTCCATTTCCTATGTTTTTTTTTTTTAATTTGCCAACTATGTCAACTTTCTTGTACATTTTCTTCTCGTAATTATGACTTTATTCCCTTAATATTTTGACTTCCACCTCAGAGCATTGTTTTCCGCAACCTAATGTTTGTTTTTTTTGGTCATAATATTGTGACCTTTAAAAAAAAATAATAATAATTTAATATTTCAACTTTATGCTACTGAAATGATATTATTTTCCCTCATAATATAAAATTTTTCTCTTAAAAATGACAACTTTTTTCTTCATCCTTTTGACTATATTCTTGTAAAATTACTGCAAATTTTTCAATTTTTGCTCTTGTCCGTTTTTTTTGTTTTATTTTTTTTGTGAAAGATTTTTCGAATGTGCTGTGGGCCAATAAAAAAAACAGAAAACATCCATTAAATGCCCCCCATGCACACTTTGGACACCTGGTGTACAGCATTCACACCTATAACTTCATTACGAAGAAACCTTTGCACACATGACGTCATTATCAACCTAAAGTGGGATTATAATAAGGAATTATCCATCCATCCATCTTCTATGCCGCTTATCCTCACTAGGGTCGCGGGTATGCTGGAGCCTATCCCAGCTGACTTTGGGCGAGAGGCGGGGTACACCCTGGACTGGTCGCCAGCCAATCGCAATAATAATAAACGAATGTTGTTTCTTCTGGATTTGCGCTTCACCATTCACACATTAAAAGTAGTTATGCCATAAAACGCAATATATTCTTATTTCAACCTTTCCATACAATCGTGTCTTATTTAGACTAATACTCTAAATAGAAGACTCATTTTAGAAATCTGTCCAAGCAAACACTTCAATTAACTCGCTTTTCTTTCCAGAGATTTTGCTTGTGAAGCTTCGCAAAGGGCAGGAACTGCGACTGAGAGCCTACGCCAAGAAAGGCTTCGGTAAAGAGCACGCCAAGTGGAACCCGACTGCGGGAGTGGCGTTCGAGTATGACCCCGACAATGCGCTGAGGCACACGGTCTACCCTCGCCCCGAGGAATGGTACGTTTCTACTTTCACAGCAATAATGATAAAAACTTTGATTAGTAGCCTTGTTTGAAAACCTCTAAAAAAGACATTTTGTTGCCATGCTGGTTCTAGGCCCAAGAGTGAATATTCGGAAATTGAGGAGGATGAGGTCCAGGCTCCCTATGACCCCAATGGAAAACCAGAAAGGTAAGAAATAAGCGGGTTTCCAATTCTTTTCCTGCATTCGTCAGTAATTGTATTTAGATTCTTGTGCTTTCATATGATATTTTATTCTTATTAACCGAGCTGCTGCACTAATGTGGTTGTATGTCTTGATTGCTATAGCACAAAGCTGAGATGCTTTTTTTTTTTGAAAAATATATCTAACTTCTTAGCATATCTACATGCGTTGCTTTACAAAATACCAAAGTGGCAAAGTTTCATCTTTTCATTTTTCACTATGTGGCTCTTGGTGGAAAAACGTTAGAACACCCCTGGTCTAGACAGACCAACTCATTATGAAGCAAACAATATAACATCATGCAACAATAACCACACAGTTAGTGATTTGGTCTGCATACAGTATAAGAAAAGAGGTAAAAATGTCCATCACTGTTTTCCACTGTTTGTTAATATCTTGTTGATATATGCACTATATATCTTTTGCCTAAAACGCAAAAAAGGAAAATTTTAAAAAATCACTTTTGAGAGGCTGAAATCCAAATATTGATATTAAAAAAAAAAAAAAAGATTAAGCAGATACCAAAATAGTTGTGGATGGTTTGTAGAATCAGAATCATTGTTGCAGCTCTAATGGGTTCCACTGTCTCGTACTTGAGCACAGCCGTAGTGTGAAAACAAAGCGAGAGTCACTTGTGACTTTCCTCCCTGAAGGTTCTTCTACAACGTTGAGTCTTGCGGCTCCCTGCGACCCGAGACCATCGTCATGTCTGCGCTGGCAATCCTCAAAAAGAAACTGAGCGACCTGCAGACGCAGCTGAACCACGAGATCCAGAGCGACGTGCTCACCATCAACTGAAGGTGCCCCGCCACGCGCCGCCCCGGGACCTGCAGGGGCCCTTTCAGATTGCACAGTAACCTAAAAAGCAGTTTTTTTGCAATCACGTGGATCCTTGCGGACATTTAAACCTTCCACTTGACCGAAATTGTGAAAAGGGGTCTAATGCAAGGTTCGTGGAAACCAGGGGGATTTGTCTCATATTCTTAAAATTAGTTTACTGTGCTCATCAGTGACACAACCACCGTATTTTACATTCATATTTGCATTTAATCATTTGAAATAAATACAGTATGAAGAACCTGCTCATCTCATTACAAATCCAGTTCACTGCATGTGTCAAACTGTGACCTAATACTGTACGTACAGTTGGGGGAGTAACTATTTGATCCCCTGCCCATTTTGGAAGTTTACCCCCTTGCACATGTATGGTATGAACACTTTTAATGTTAGTTTTATTGTACCTAAAACCAATAAACAGTGTAGCTGATTGTATTGCAATCGCTCCTCCACAGTAACATTTTACAAACGTTCACAATAGAAAGAATCCAAAATAACCCCCAAAGTCAATACCAAGACATGGCATTTAGTGAGCCACACGACTGTGCTCCCAACTCCCTTGACATCATCAACCAGGTGGGCTGCTCTCTCACCTTTCTCACCATCATCCTTACCTTACCCCACCAGGAGAAATCTTGCACGGAGCTCCAGAGTTAGGATGATTGATTATCTTGGATTTCTTCCACATATCAGTGATCGGACCAATAGCGCTCTCTTTCTCACCAAGCTTCTTCTTCATGCCCTTGCAGGCCATTCCAGTCCGGTCTTGTACAGGTCTACAATCTTGCTGATGGTCTTGTCGCCGATTTTGATCTTGCACAAGTCATTCTGGTCTTGCGTAGGTCTACAAACTTGCTGAAGGTCTTGTCACCCGTTCTGGTCTTTCTTAAGTCATAGTCTTGCTGACTGTCTTGTCGCCCATTCCGGTCTTGCGCAGGTCTACAATCTTGCTGATGGTCTTGTAGCAATTGAAACATTTTTATATATATATATATATATATATATATATATATATATATATATATATATATATATATATATTTTCTGTCACCACAATAATGTCACCTATTAAACATCATCGTCCGTAAACCTATTAAATCCAATACTTATTTTCCAAAGCGAAAGAGGGCAACCACAAATCAACATGTTTAAGTTGTATCACTATTATGAAATATGTACACAAGCAGAAAAATTGATTTAAAAAATTAAAAAAAAAGTAGTTTTCTCTGTGTACACACACACACGCACACACCAGCAAACACTCACATGCTGAAAACATCTCCATTTGATTTTAATACCGATGGGTATAATATCAAAGGTAGACAAAAACATGTACAAATTGTTTGCTTACCTGTATTATCAGTTATTTATAAATTATTACCCACTTGTGAATGGGTTATAATGGGTGAAAACACTAATGGGTCAATTTGTGTTTTCTGCAGAAAAAATGGCTTATTTTCTGAGAAATAAAATAAAATCTGACCAAAAATAAGCAATATGCAAATGTGGCTGGCCGTGAATGCTGAATTACGAATGTACGGGGATCCACTAAGTTATTTAGTCACAGTAATGCAAGTCAGCCATATTGGTCACTATGTATTCAAAGGTAAGGGGACTTATATTGTTAGCAATACAGTACTGGTATTGCAGCGATCTGGCAGTCACTGTGTTTGAGTACCCCTCCATTGTATCTGCCAGCATGATGTAATGGTAATATCGCTGGCGCTTAACACAGACAACTGTGGTTTTAAACGCTAGCACGACACTTTTTATTATTTATTTTTAAATCAGTGTCTGCCAAAAGAAATTCTGGCAGGTTAAGTCCCCAACTGAAGGCCCAGGAACCAAATGCACCGCCCGCGACTGGTGTTTAAAGCATGTTGAGGATCGGCTGCCGAGCCGCTGTATTTTGAAGATCGGATATCATCGGCTTCCGCCACGAGATCGGGCCGATCCGGTTGCCGTATAACGTTCGCAACTCTGGGCCACACTCCAACATGGTAGGTGCGGAAATGCACCTCAAAGCTGATATTCGGGCTTCGTAGCTACAGTGGTAGTTCCCTCTCACTGTGCCCAGGCTGCTGTGTCATGGTGCGGGGAGCCTGCACGGGAAGTGCTGGTCTAACCACTGGTTGTTTATGCTAGAGACCATCAATAAATTACTATTGTGTTGAGAAGAGTTTGTTTAAAAAAAAAAAAAAAAAAAGTCATATTTCTAAATCACACCACAAATTGATCTGTAACCATGTCAAATGATTAGTCCTACTCTAAAAGTATTTTGCACGCCAATTTGATCTTTTATTGGCTCTTTTATGGTATTAGGGACCTGACTCAGAGGTTTGTTACAAAAGCCAAACAATATTTTTGGTCATGCTGTGTAATAAAGTCAATTCAGCAATACTTTGGTTGCATTGTTTTTAATGCTTTGAAGAGCTATTTTCATAACCATATTAAATTCCACAAATTAATGTTTGTAACAAAAAGTTATTAAAAAAAAAATAAAAGGATCGGGCCCGGAAAGACCTATACAAAAAAATTGGATCGGAAGCCAAACAATGTGGATCGGGACATCCCTACAGCATGTAGGAGAAAAGGTGCGCTTGATTTGCTCACTCTACAGCACAGTACGGATAATTTAGCCCCACTGGAGCGTTTTATAAAACAATGATCGGTTATCGGATTCCTGAATATGATGTCATAATTGCTTCTTATTTGTTGTGCACCCCTACGTAAAACTACAACTAACATTTAGCCTGGTGGGAATGATCATTTTATTCATGTAAAAAAAAAAAAAAAAAAAAAAAACAAGGCAGTCTTTCTGGAGACATTTTCTAGCCGAAAGTATAAAGAGGATCAGTAAGATGTGTTTTAGAAAAAGATTCAATGATGTAATCGCTTGCACTGATTGTGAAGCTCGATGCATATACACCTGCTCAATGATACACACCCACTGGCTGTGTCTTAAATGGAATACTTCCCCTTCTTTTTTGGTGAATTTGCAACCACTCAAGTTCATCCCTCCCCTTCCTCCCCTTCCCGACATTGCCAAGATGGTGTCCCCTGAGGGGGATAAGTGTGCATCAATGTACACTCAGCATTGTGAGTGTTCTGAGTGCATCATCCTGGTGCACTTCTCAGTGTGAATGCACTTACGCACTCAAAAGGGGGAAAGTACGCAAGTGCGCCACTTGAGACACAGCCATTGTAGCGACCCGCAAGAAAGCACAGTAAGTACGGATGGTCTGCGATCCTAAACTTATGGAAGACGTGGTTATATGAAAGAAGTACAACAATTAGATAAATATACAAAAGACAAGGTTATAAAATATAAGGCGCATACTCGGATACGTTATATACATATAGGGTTTAGCCATTTAAAAGACAAATTACACCCTCAGTGGAAAACTGGAAAAGCTGCAAACAAGTACGATAACAAGAGGTCTGTACGATAACTTTTGAAAGTCAAATGCTGGTCAAACTTTGATTCCTGCTCAGTATGTGGGATACATTTCCATGGCATGGCACTGCTGCATCATTGGTCCAGGTCGTTACTGTTACGGCTGCCGGGCCGATAGTGGCGCTGGCAAAACTCCCTGATCCGACTGCACGCTTCCACCATCATCTGCTCCGGCACGGTCACCACGATGCGGAAGAAGTTGGGATATTCAAACGCCTGGGGAGAAGAACAGACTGCAGGCGTCACATGGACTGGATTGAGGCGGAGGTTGAAGAGGATTTTGAAGATCCTACCGTGGCGGGAAGACAGAAAACGGACTGCTCGGTCACCATCTGTTCAGTGAAGTCCACGTCATTGTGGAAATCTGGGAAGCGATCCATGTCGATCCCAACCTGAGCCAACACACAAACACGTTCCTCGTGGCTTACTCTCGCATTCAGATGTATTCCATCCCATTGTTAATGTATTTATATAAATCCAGTGGAACCTTGGTTAGCGTCATTCATTCATTCCAGATGGTCCAACTCTAACCAAATACATTTTTCCCATAAGAAACCATGTAAATCCAATTCATCCATTCCAGAAAGCCAAAAAATTAGCAAAGTGAGCCTTTTCAAGCATAAATATTGCTAAATGAACTATCATACAATAAAGCATAAGACATGAAGACGACCAACTTGTGAATGTAGTATTTTACATTGGTCACTAGGTGTCAGTAATTGTTCGGTGAGACGATCACCGAAGCACCAGACTTGAACACTTGGCTTTTATTGCAGTTTTAAATGATGTCATAACAGGCACAATAATAACAACTAAATAATAATGATAATCATTATAATAACAAGGATTACTGTTGCAGCCATAGCCCACAACAAGCTGAAAACTCAACTGAACACTGATATCACTTCCTGTCCGGCATCAATTCTGTTCCCCTACAAGGTAAACTGTCTTAAATGGCTTATTTTCTCAGATTGTATCTACTATATTGGTTAATACAAATGTAAAGGTGAATATTTGGGTGTTATTTCATGTCTTGATGGCTCTAATGATCTTAAAAACATATTTAGATGATTGTAAAAAGGTGTTCTATGCCATAAATACGAAAATATTCCAGTTATAAAGAAAAAAATCCTACTTTGTGAAAATTCACTTATCACGGTTGAAATTTCTTGAATTCATTGGTGATTGCCACCTCAATAACCCAAAATTGAGACAAAGAACGTTTGAAGAGCCAGCATTTTGATGAAGATGGTGAAAAACACTATTGAACTGAATTGAATTCAAGAAATGACTCATGGCAAAACAGGACGATGGTGCTGTGTTTTGACTCGCTGCCACATCACGCCTTTGGAAACACTCGCATCAAGAATCACGTCTTCAGTGAAGGTAATGGTAACCTTAAATGTTGATTTGTCCCTTTCATTCGCCATTTCTATGTATTTAGAATTGTTTTATGCCTGTAAAACTAACTGACTTCTGTAGCAAGCCAGCAAGCTAGCGTCTTTGTTAGAAGCTAAGGACATTTTGTGATAAAAATATATTAAGAACATAGTTGGACTCACGCAGTGTATTAATAACGCCACAATATGCATGCTGGATTATACGCTAACCGAAAAATGTGCGTAAACAGACGCCAAATTTTGGCAGAAATTTTTGACGTTAACTGATAAACATGGCAACCGAGGTTCCACTGTATTTTACTTCATTTAGCCATTTGAACGTTTTGCTTAATTTAGTTAAAAATATGTCTGATTTGCTTAAATATGCATATAATTTTTACTAACAGGCATATTCCACCACAAAACAGCATGATTTATTAATAAATGTATTTTTTAAAAAAGGTGATAGAGTGTAGCACCAAAAATCAAAGCACAAAGTGGGGAGAGACGACTGTACTCGAAATTTGCTGGTGGTCCCGGAGAGGAGAAGCAGGCATCTCCTGTACTGTATACAGTAATAGTAGTAGTAATAGTAATGACAATAACCTCAAAACTAATGTTACAGACACAGGTCATGATATTATTATAAACGTTGACAAGCGGTTGCCAACATAACTGGAATTGAAACTGTCCAGAGACAGCGAGAATTGGTGATAATGAAGAATTTTTGTCAGTTGACATGGTTTTCCTTCATTTGTGCATATTTTATTCTGATATTTGATGCTATACTATTGACAAGTCATTGGTGTGATTAGTGGGATGCGCGGGTTACTGACCATCAAGTACATGGCTCCTGAGGGCATGATGGGGTTCAATCCCGGCACTGTGGACAACTCGTTAAAACAAATCTCAGCGTTGGACTATGGAGAAGAGGATATGTACATCATGTCGGTGTAATGCAGCCTATCTTATTGACCTACGCCATGCTACACGTCAGCACACCTTGAGGAATCGAACAGTGTCGTCGTAGAAGCGTTGACGTGTGTTGTTGAGGATTCCTTCCAGGGCACCCTGGACAATGGTACAGGCTCCGAGAATACGTTGGCTCAGTTTGACCAGGCCTTGTCGAATCTGCAGACGATGTTAGACTTTTCTGTCTGGCTTTGGTCAGTCGTAGTCAGATACAAACTAACCTCAGGCCCAAAGATGTTGTTCCTGTCGTGGATGAGGACCCATCCCAACCTCCAACCGGGGACAAGCCAGCGTTTAGCCAAGCCGCCACAAGAAATAATGGGAACATCGCTGCTGAGGGACGGCAGGGAAGGACAATCACAACCCGGGAAAACCTGAATCAAATATTTGTTGAGTGATAAAAGTGTTTCAGTGCATGGAGGCCAAACAGGTTTTCAGTACAGATGGACATAACAGTCAGTGAATATTTTGCATGTCACAATCTATACTGTAGACAGGCGTCTCCAAACCAGTGAGCAGTGAGACATGGGAAGCATAGAGAAACAAGAACATATAGAAAGCTGGTTCTCATTAAAGCTGTAAAGTATCTGTGCCGCAGGCGGCGGGAACTCCATATTCTATTGGCCAGACGGACAATAATTCAACGTTGCATATCACTGCGTGCCTTCTAAATGCCATTTTACAGCACTTTTGGCTTGCAGTCACACCTACAGTACTCCTCTCGCTGAAATAAATACAAGTTCAACCTTGCCTGTGTGCGAGAACCATATTCCCCAGATGAAGAATACATGAACATTACCGTTTGCGAGCTGGTGAGCTCTCGCCTCAGTCGTAAAAAAGAAAAAGGCCTCATGATCCACCCCCACCTCTCCCCTCACCCCCTTGCTGCATCCAATGTTTCATTCAGCCGTCGTCTGCACTGATTGCAAACATATGCAGCCTGAAAAGTGCACAGTCATTCTGCTGCAGGAGAATGGGGAATGATTAGAGGTTGGCAGTGTGGCTTTTGCAAACGCACCCGACAACCCCGACCTTTCCACTCCTACTAATTCCGGCTATACACCCTGACAAAGAACAAAGATTTGTGCAACGGGTGGGAAATGAGACTGATGAAATCTTGCTCGGTCCTTGCCAAGACCAAAAAGGCCTGACGCATGAACAAGGAAAAGGAAGAGAGTGTCATCCTAAGTGGCTTTGTGAATGTGAAGGACACAAGTACTGCACCTTGTAACCGTTCTCGTTACTTCTTTTTTTTTTTAAATAGACTTCAATAAACGCAAGATGAAAGTACATTCAACCTTATTTAAAATTTAAAGCACGAGTAATTGATAATGCCCACGAAAATGTCTATTTTTGACACACGGCTCGCTTCCCCTGCCTTGCAAAACCATCCTGCTTGCTTTAATGTTGACGTCCTCTGACACCATAACAACATTTGCAATAAAGGTGACTGTTGGAATGATTAGTGTAGATTACATGAGGTGAGATACTGTATACTCAGTTCCTGAGTGTGCAAGTTTTGACAGTAACTAAACCATTACTGTCATTGCTTACAAAAAATGACAAGTTAAATTTTCACCACTTCTTATTCTTCTCTCATTTTTAAATTGCGGATTGCAACACCTCAAGTTAGTCCCTCACCTTCTGCTACCTAGTCAAAATGGCGTCGATTAAGGGTGGTGAGTGTCCATCACTGTACACTCACTAGCTTGGGTGTTTTGAGTGCAGCCTCTACCAGACCTCCCTTGTCCAACTCTGCAACAACTCAAGGCAGTTGTCAATCAGTTCCTGTTCCGGCTCTGTGGCAGCTCAAGGCAACATAATCAGTTCCTGTTCCATCTCTGCGGCAGCTCAGGGCAGAGTCGTCATTGGTTCTTGTTGGCAAAATCATCATCGGTTCATGTTCCGTCTCCGGGAGCTCAATGCACAGTCAGCGGTTCCTGTAACATCCCTGCGCCAACTCAGGGCAACATCGTCGGTTCCTGCTCCATGTCTGCGGTATCGCAAGGCAGAGTCGGCACTGGTTCTTGTTCCATCTCTGCGGCAGCTCAAGGCAGAGTTATCATCGGTTCCTATTCCTTCTCTGCGGCAGCTCAACGCAGAGTTATCATCGGTTCTTATTCCTTCTCTGCGGCAGCTCAACGCAGAGTTATCATCGTTTCCTATTCCTTCTCTGCGGCAGCTCAACGCAGAGTTATCATCGTTTCCTATTCCTTCTCTGCGGCAGCTCAAGGCAGAGATATCATCGGTTCCGATTCCTTCGCTGTGGCAGCTCAAAGCAGAGTCATCATCAGCTCCTGTTTGGTTTCTGTGGCATCTCCAGGCAAGATCATCAGTTCTTGTTCTGTCTCTGTGGCAGCTTAGGGCAACATCATCAGTTCCTGTTCCGGCTCTGCGGCCCCTCAAGGCAACATCATCCGTTCCTGTTCTTGTTTCGGCCCTTTGGCACCTCAAGGCAACATCATCAGTTCTTGTTCTAACTCTGAGGCAGCTCAAAACAACATCATGACTACATTTACATGCAGTCAATCAGAGTCCCCCAGGGGGAATATTCAGGTTTTTCAAAAGGGTTATTGGTGTTTACATGGCCGTGCGTAATCGGGTTATTGCTAATATTCAGGTTATGATAGGGTTATTTGACTGCATGTAAATGTAGCAATTGGTTCCTGTTCCAGCTTGTTTGCTGCTCAAAACCACACCAGTCACACCTCTGTTTCTATCCTGCACAAGACGTGCGGCCACCATCTGATTCCTGTGCTGTGGCCGTCGGCTAACTCTTCTGTTCTTGTCTTCTTCCAACTTTTTGCCGACCGAGCATCCAGACGACTCGGCTGGGTCTGGCGTCCAGGCCATCGTTCGTCTCCCTTGGTCTCTTGCCACTTTCCAGATTTTTCTGTTGAACGCTCACCACTCCTTGTTAGAGGCTTGTCAACTGCTGTCACGTTTTGAAGTTACTTTGCCTCAGGACTGAATTAGATGTTGATCGTCAACATTTGAAATTGTTTATTTGTATGAGTAGGGAAAGAGAAAATTAGGCGCTTCATCTTGGCATGAGTAACCAGAAGGATGGGTTCATAAACGGGTCCAATGCTGCTACTGCTGCATATTTTATTTGCAGAAAGAGAAACCTTTTCACAGCACTTGGACAAGCCTGCATGACCTTACTGGCTGGTGCATCTGAGTCTTTGACCTAACAGTCCTAATCCTCCGTGTGCTGATGTGTGGTTGTCTACGCTCCGTGCACAGCACGGACAAATGCCACCAAACCAAACGCAATCTCTGCTGTCACCCTGGTGAAAAATGTGCCTCGCTGTGGTAAAAGAGGACCTGTGGAGGCCAGCCAACCTGACGTGACACTTTACAAACTCCGCAACTGTACTCACCATGTTGCTGTAGATTTCATCTGCCAGGATCGGCACACGGTTTCTGGAGGCCACTGTGGAGGAAGATTCATGGATACTTCATGAAATTCATCTACAGAGAGGCATTGGTGAGTGCTGCTGACCTGTGAGGATCTTCTGTATGTGGTCTTTAGTAAAGACAGAGCCACACGGGTTGGACGGATTTGTGACAATCAGACAGGATGTCCTGTCATCCATCAGGCTCTCCAAGTGTTGCAGGTCCACCTCCCATGACTTCTCTGGCTGACAGTTAAAAACAATGAATGTCTTAAAAAAAAAAAACCTTACGGCAATGGACGAGCTGAGTACCTGCATTATATATTTTTATTTTATTATCTTATAAAACACTCCCTCTACTGTACTGCACTTTTTAAAATACACTCCTGAACAAAGTATAGATTTGATGCTGCTACTTCGAATGTTTCATTGTCAAGCACATTGACTGCAGAGAAACAAACATTGAACATGAGTGATGCATGATACAGTAATCAATCGCCACTCCACGTTTTGAATTTTAATTAATAAATGGATGTGGCCTGTTATTAGTAAAAAAGTGCATGTTTAACCAAATTGTACTGGATTGTATTTGTTGCCTAAATTAACATTATTAAGCACAAGAATGTTTACATGAAGTAAAATACAAATATAAGGCATTCATAAGATGCATTCAAAGACGTGATGTTATGTGGTATTCTACATGGTCACTGGGTATCAGTAATGTTACTGTGAGACACACAAGCATCCGACTGGCAGGTTTGAATGACCTCACGACAGGTAGAATAATCCCTAACACGGGCTACTGTTGCGGCCGTAACCCACGCCGAACTAAAACTCAACTCTGACCCCCGCCCCCACCCCGATGTCACTCCCTGTCCAGCCCTCCCCCCCACTCAGCTGTCATTAGCATGAGTCTTTATGTCTTATTTTCTCGTGTTATGTCTCCTGTATTGGGTAATAGAAGTGTAAAGGGTGTAAATGACATAACTACGGAAATATTCCATTTATAAATAAGGAATCCTAATCACTAATCACAGTCGGGTCTGGAACCAATTAACCGCCACAAAGGAGGGATTACTTTTGCTCAATTACTACATTTGAGTGCCACATTAACATGTAACACTAGTGGCGGCTCAGTCCAAATGTTTCTCACTCAAGAGTATGTTTTTAACAAATCCTGGACAACGGCTTTCGAGCTCGAGTTAAAGACTGTTCCCCTTAAGGTTTGCGCTAGCAGAATGTGAATGTTGTCATGTGGAAGCAAACAATGTGATGTGATTGTGAATGGGTTGAGAATAGTAAATGACGAAGATGAGAAAGTGCAGCATACCAGCAGGTTGTACAGTCTGACCTCGATGCCCAGGGAAACGGCCAAGGTCTTATATAAAGAGAAGCCTGGACATGGAACCACGATGTTGTCTCCGGGGTTACACAGGACACTGATAGCCAGGTCAATGGCCTGACTACAGCCACTGGTCAAAATGACATCCTGCAGAGGAGGGGGGAGAACCATTCACATGCAGCATGCTGATTATGTTCAGAAAAACATCAAAGTTCCAAGTAAATCGACTGGCATGTTCACGCTGATGAATTCTGATTACATTACAGACCTATTCATAGTGAATACAGGGTGTCCCTAAAGTCTGGACATACTGTATAATATACAAATACAAAAAAACGTGTAGTTAATTCACAAATAAGCTAATAATAATAATACATTAAATAAGTATTTAAACAAGAAATAAAACTGTACAAATGAAACAAATGTATTATATAAAAAATATTACTTCAGTTTTCATTTTCATATGATTCGGTTTTGGTCAGTGCCAGTTTACGTACACTGTCTTGGTTTTCGTACAAAATTTCAAGTGACAAACGAGTCCTTCTGCCCTGTAACTGCTGCTGTTTTTTTTATTGGCCCGCGCCACATTTTAACAATATAATTTAACAAGAAAACGTTTAGAAAAAAAAGGAAAACTCAGCAGTAATTTTACAAAAATAAAATCCAAATATTAAGGCACAATAGTTGTAATCTAATAAAAAAAGTTGTAATTTGACGAGAATAACGTTGCAATATTATGAGGGAAAATGGTAAATGTTTAATTTGACATTGTTTAAACATCAATAACAGTATAAACTTGAAGTATTAAAGAAAATATGTGTTATTTGTTAAAGTTGTAAAAACAAAACAAAATAAAGTTGTAATTTTTGGAAAATTAGGTTGGGGTACAAGTATTCTGGGAATAATATCATAATGTCATAATGTTACGGGAGGAAAATTTTAAATTAAATTAAATTTTCAATATTTTTAAAAAAACAACAGACGAAATGAAAAATACTGCTGTAATTTTATGAGAAAAAAGTTGCAATTCTAGGAGAATAAACTCATAATATTACGAGGAAAAATTATGTCATTTTAGGAACATCGAGTTTAAATAGTAAAGAAAAATGTTACTTTTTAAAAGTCCTAATAAAAGAAAACAAAATATTATGGTAATAAAGTCATAATATTTACAAGAAGAAAATGTACAAAGATTATTTAAGAAGAAAGTTGAAATATTTGGTAAATTAAATACAAAAACAACAGCAAAAAAATGGGAAAAAAGAGCAAAGAGTGAAGTTGATAGTAATAATAGGCTTTTTCACCTATATATATCATATATATATATATATATCAGCATATCTTCATAAAATATCAAAGTGGCAAATCTACATCCTTTCATTTTTCACCATGCGGTCCTAGCTGGAAAGACGTTGTTTTAAACTATTCTCTATATAAAATGTATTTTTTGTTCATATTTTTGGGTGTCTGGAACGGATTTATTGGATTTACATTATTTCCCATAGGAAAAATAGCGTATATGTGTTATTATTTCTGTATCATTGTCTAATATATATACTGTATTTTCCCTATAGTATGTGCCCAGACTTTTGTCTATTTCCGTGGGTTGTAATTGATTTACACTGCTGTCACAAGGGATTACCTCTGCCTCCAGGGGAGCTTCAGGGCAGCTATAAAAGTTGGCCACAGCTTGTCTGCTCTTTAAGTATCCTGCCAGAAAAAAAACAATAGCGATCTTCAGGCACTGGTTAAACGAGGAAGCAACACAAAAGCTGCAGGGAAAGACTGACACATGGACAAAAATTGGGGTTAGAGGTTAGAATGTAGCCTTAGTGGATTAGGATTAGGACTAGGATGAAGGCTAGGACTAGCGTTAGGGCCAGGGCTAGGATTTAACGGTTGGGTAAGGGTTAGGCCTACAACGTGAACATTTGTGAGAATATAAGTTTTGACTTGGATGCATTTTTTCACAAGGCAAACTGACCGACAGAAGGAGCGTAGCCGTTGTATTGTTGCAAATCGATCGCGTCTTTCATGGCTTTTAGCACTGCGTCGTCTGTAGGAAGGTTTCCAAAGACCGTCGGATCCCCTGAGGAGTTAACCGAGTTAGACAGAGCTACTTTTGGAGTGTATTTCCTCATGAATTGTTCAAGTGGTTTTGGTTTGCTGATTCATCAGTCACCAGGAAGACGCGCCATCTCACCTATAGAAAGCGCGATCATGGGTTTATCGGGATTCGGGGAGAGTTTCATTCCATCCACGATTGCTCGTATGGGATTGAAGGTGTTGTTGGCCATGACGGATGGCTTCACTTCCCATCGCTCTCTGCGGCTCTTGGACTTGACTGGATAAAGACTTCCATGGATGCTGACGTGGTGGACGGCCTTCCCGTTGAGCCCACTTCCATTCAGCTGCTTGCTGTTGTTGTTGTGGACTCCATTCCCATTCATCTGAACCATGTAAGACTTGCTGTCATTCCTGGCGCTGTGGTGGACAATGAAAGAAGGGAAAGGTGGAATGCACTTATTTTCATCATTTCAAGTGTTACGGTACGGACGTCAACTTAACATCTAAGTTCTCCGGGGTGTCCAAACCTTTTTCCAGTGAGGGCCACATAGTGAAAAATGAAAGGATGCAACTTTGCCACTTTGATATTTTGTAAAGCCACACATGTACTGTAGATGTGTTAAGACGTTAGATGTGTTTCAAGAAAAAAGTGCATCTCAGCTTTGTCATATAGGTGAAAAAGCCTGTTATTAGTATCAACTTCACTCTTTGCTCTTACTTTCTTCCCAAATAATTTTCGTAAAGTTTCTTCTCATAACATTATGACTTTATTCCCATAACATTCTAACTTTGTCCCCAACCTCATTTTCCAAAAATGACAACTTTATTTTGTTTTGTTTCTCATAATATTACGTCTTAAATATTTTTAAAAATGTAATATTTCATCTCTATGCAACTAAAATTACATTAATTTTTTTTTATCATATTATGAGTTTTTTTTTTTTAATAAAATTGAGACTTCTTTTGCAGCTTTTTTTCTCTTCATATTTTGACTTTATTCTCGTAAAATTACAGCTTATTTTTTTACAACTATTTCAACTTTCTTCGTAAATCATCTTGGTTTTAAAAGTCATAATATTTTGACTTTATTCACAGAATATTTGAACTTTTTCCTGAATTTAATTTTCCAAAAATGACAACCTTATTTAGTTTTGTTTGTGCAAATTAAAAAAATATAGACAAATAATACATGTATTTCAACTCGATGCTACTAAAATTACGATACTGTTCCTCATAATATTACGAGTCTCGTAATATCCTCGTAAAATTTGGACGTTCGTTAGAATACAACTTTTTTCTCTTAATATTTGGACTTTCTTCCCGTAGGTTTTTTTAAATTTTTGCTGTAGTTTTTTTCAACTTTCTTCTTGTAAATGTTCTTCACGTATTATGACTTTATTCCCATAATATTTGTACTTTATTGTCACAACATTAGAACTTTTCCCCATCCTAATTTTCCAAAAATTGCAACTTTATTCGTTGTTTTGTTTGTTTCTCACAATATTACGACTTTAAAAAGAAGTTTCTCTTTAATATTTCAACTTTATGCTACAAAAAAAATGTCTTCATGATATTACAACGTTGTTCTCGTAATCATACGACTTTCTCGTTCGATCAAAATTTTTTTTCTTCACATTTTGACTTTATTCTTGCTAAATTTTTGCTGTGAGCCAATAAAAAAACGCCAGTTTGGCAGTTTGGACACCCCTACTCTCACCCAAAACCAAACCTTACTGAAACAGCCATTTTGATATCGTCAATATAGCTGATATCTAATAACATATCTCATTTGTGATCAATTCATTGTATTGCTACAGTATGCCATGGGCCAATTAAATCAATTTAACAGGCTTTGGATGGTTTGATGTAAACTGATGAAATATCCAGCAGCTTGAAAAATCCACCTATCCATCTTCTATGCCGCTTGTCCTCACTGGGGTCGCGAGCCTATCCCAGCTGACTTTGGGCGAGAGGTGGGGTACACCCTGGACTGGTCGCCAGCCAATCGCAGGGCACAAATAGACAAACAACCATTCACACTCACATTCATACCTATGGGCAATTTAGAGTCACCAATTAACCTAAGCTAACCTTTTTGGAATGGGAGGAAAACATGCGCCCAATGGAGATTCAAACCCAGATCTTCCTGATCTCCTGTGTGGCCAACATGCTAACCACTGGGCCACCGTGCAGCACGCTTGTAAAATCAACATACATACATAGACATATACATATATATTTATATATATATAGATATATTTACACCCATATACAGTATATATATATATATGTATATATATATATATATGATATGATACCATCTTCCAGAGTATTTGAAGTAATATTTAGTGGCTACAGTACAATATTATAATACAGCAGGTTCAGCAATAAAAAGGTGCATTTAAAGATGGTAGAAAGAGCATGAAAATAATATTCTTACCTCATGATGACTCGACTGTCAAGTATTTGAAACAGCACCTAAAGGAGAGAACGATGGTCGAAGTCAATGAATAGAAGGGGAGGACCTGATTGGTGCATTTTATAGCAAGACTCCAAAAGATGGGTGTCGAGCCCAGCCCATATTTCCATTGGTGGAGGCCGAGAGGGTTGCACCAGTACACCCCTCTTACATCATAACCAGAACCATACCGACGCACGCGAGGTTGGGTGGGCAGAGAGGAGGTGGGCTGGGTGGGGGGGTGCGCAGATTCCACGGTGTCTCACATCCGGTACGAGGCCTCCAAAGCGTCCACATCACCAACTGAATCTTTTATTTGACCTCATGATTCACTACTCTGCTGTGTGCTCGACACGCCCCACACAAACAAACATCACTTTCTTCCTCCTCCTCATTATGTCAATATTGAAATAAAGTCGCATTTCGTTCAATATTTCAAACAAATAATAACACAAGTCATATTTCACAAATTGTCATTGAAATAATAATATTTCAAATATAACATACGTGGTGCTCAGGCCTGTTACATTGTTTTCTTCCTCACGAAGCCAATAATTATAACAATAACACAAAATACGGAAATAAATGAATGATTCATGAGTGATATTGAATAAAGACTTCATAGTAGTGGGAGTAGTTATTTCAATAATATTTAAATACAATACAGTGTGCTCAGGCAAACAGCACTTTGTTACACTCTGTGGAAACTTATTTCAATTGTAAAATTACAAGAACAAAGTAAAAATATTCTAACGAGAGTCTAACAAGAAAAAGTTGCAATTTTGCAAGAATAAACTCGTAATATTATGAGGAAAAATACCATTTTTCATTTTAGTAGCATAAAGCATAAACATTGTCATATGGTCTTTCACTCGTATCGCGCTTTTCCACCTCCAAGGCCCTGAAAGCGCTTTGACGCTGTTAGCACATTCACCTACTGACGACGCAGCATCAGGAGCAACTGGGGGTTCAGTGTCTTGCGCTTGGACACTTCGACACGATCACAGGAGGACGGAAGATCGAACCCGTAGCGTTCAGGTTGGGAGACGACCACTCGGCCACCTGAGCCATGCCGCCCCTGTGCTGTAACGTTATTAGAAACAAAGAAAACAAAGCATAAAGTTGTACTTTTTGAAAAATTAGGTTGGGGGGGGGGGGGGGGGGGGGGGGGGGGGGGGGGGGGGGGAACGTATAATGTTCTGAAAATAAAGTCAAAATATGATGGGAATAAAGTCATAATTACAAGAAGAACATTTACAGAAAGATGAAATAGTTGGAAAAGGTAAAAAAAAAACAAAACAAAAACAACAGCAGAAATGAAAAAAAAACAGAATTAAGTCAAAATATGAAGAAAAAAAGCCGTATTCTAACAATAAAAAAATTCTTAATTTTACAAGAATAAACTCATAATATTATAAGGAAAAAGAATGTCATTTTAGTTACAGAGAGTTGGACTATTATTTACAGTATATTATTCTTTTTAATTCGTAATATGATGAGAAACAAACAAAACAAAATAAAGTTGTAGTTTTTGGAAAATTAGCCTGGGGAAAAAGTTCTAATATTCTAATAAAGCCATAATATTCTGAAAAGAAAATGTACCAAGATTATTTAAGTTGAAATATTTGGATTTTTTTTTTATTAAAGGCAAAATGTGGGGAGAAAAAAAGAGCAAGGAGTGAAGTTCATTGTAATCGTAGGCTCTTTTCATCGATACGACAAAGCGGGATACCAGGGGTGTCCAAAGTGGGGCCCTGGGGCCATTTGCGGCCCGCGGTTATTTTTACATTGGCCCGCGGCACAAACTCCAAATACATCATTCGACAAGAAATCTGGAAAAAAAAGCAAAAATGGAAAAATCAGCCATAATCTTACAAGAATAAAGTCATTAATATTAAGAGGAAAAAGTTGCAATAAAAGAAAAAGGTGCAGTTTTATGAGAATAACGTAATATTATTGAGAAATATAACATTTTTTTTATGTCATAGGTTATAATAATATTATGAGAATAAAGTCCAAATATTATGGAAATAAATTCAAAGTAGTCTGGGAATAAAGACATAATATTTCAACAACAACAGCGTAAATTAAAGAATCAGGAGCAATTTTACAAGAATAAAGTCCAAATATTAAGGGACAAAAGGTGTAACGAGAAAGAAATGACAGTTTAAAAGAATAAGCTTGTAATATTGAAGAATTCAGTGTCACTTTAGTAGCATAAAGTAGAAATATTCAAGAAAAATGATTTTTTTAAAGGTTGGGGAAAAAGTTATAATATGGGAATAAAGTCATAATTTTACAAGAAGAACATCTACAGTTGAAATATTTTGAAAATGTACGGCAAAAATGGGGAAAAAGAGCATATCTACATGTGTTGCCTTGCGGGCCTTGCATTCCTTCATTTTTCCACTATGTGGCCCTGGCTGGAATAGGTTTGGACACCCCTGCTTTATATCTAACTTCATAGCATACCTACATGTGTTGCTTTGCAAAATATTAAAGCGGCAAAGCTGCATCCTTTCAGTTTTCACTGTGTGGTCCTCGTCCTCGCTGGAAAAAGGTTTGGAGAGCCCCGGTGTAAGACAACACTCATGTCTTGCGCGTGTTTTATCTGCCATGATGTGACTTGAAATGACTCTGGATTGTAAAATTTGTACATCAACCGGTTTCACAAAGTTGTACCTTCTCAGTCAGTGAAGGTGAATCATGGAATATTCATGTGTTGTACTAAGGCAAAGCACTCACCTTGAACTGCTTGGCAAAGTAATGAGTAGAGTCGCTGCGCACATTTTGAAAGCAGTCAGTAGAAATGTGATTTTCAGCGCCATCTGATTTATTATGCTCCAAAACCGCACTCATCTATAGTGAAACATTTGCAAATAAAAATGCATATAATTTCAGTGGAAATTGTGTGTGAATGCTGAACTAAAATGCTGTATATTGTAATGTAGAATGAATGAAGGAATGTATTTGCTGCTTAAATGCAGATGTGTGGAAATGCAGAAAGGGTGCAAGAATAGCTGGAAAAGTGAGGAGCTGATGCTGTACTGAAATGCTGTAGAAATCTAGAGTGAATGTAGAAATGTGTTGAATCAATGTACAACAGTGTTTAAATGTAGAATAACACACTCACATGCCAGCAAAGCTAACATGCTAAAGATCAGCAGGCTAGAACCTGGCATGATAGCATGGTCTGCAAGTTTAAACGCAGGAAAATGGCTAAAAGGCTAGCCTGCTAACAGTTACCATGGTAACACCTAGCGTGGTCGCGCTAAGTGTCAAAATGACGGTTCACATGCTAGCGATGCTAACGGTTAGCAGGCTCGCACTTTATCCATTTTTTTACAGTTGGCATGCTAGCAATGCTAACATGCTAACTGTTAGCATGCTAACACCTAGCTTGATAACAATGTAGGTTTATACACATGAAATTTATGGACTGCTCCGTTTTTTTAAAAATTATTTTCATTATTAAATGATTCATGAATAATTGAATGATTCTTCTTTTTGTATTTGTTTGTAGTAACCACACTTGTGTTTGACTTGTGTCCAACTTGTGTTCCAACTCCACTAGAATATTCCAAAAAACGACTTGTGTAAAACAATAGCAGTGACATGAAAGCAGCCACGAGTCACTTCCGAGACCTCCACATGAAGTATTGCTGTACTTATTTATGATGGTCAGCACATGTCTGTGTCAACAACACGCAGTGTTTACTCAAAACAAGCCTCCAGACTGTTCAGTCACTTTAGGTTAAATCAACAATCGCTGACAAACACGCCAACAACACTTTCCAGTAGAACATCGAGTACAAGAAAAAAGATTTGCCATAATGTGGTGCTGATTAGGGCAGGTATGGCCAAAGTGCGGCCCGCAGCTCGTTTTTTATTGGCTTGAAAAGAAAATAACTATTTTGCATGTCAAAATAAATAAAAAAAATTAAGAATAATGGAAGTCAAGTTGAAAATGAAACAACTTAAAAAAAACAGCACCTTGCCTTTAATTGATTCCCTAAAATTAGCCAGAAATGATTTCTTCTTTTTTATTATTATTATTGATTAGAAGACTTAAAAAAGAAGGTAATCCATCGTCCACATTATTAGTATAATGTTTTTTTTTTTAATTATAAAAAATTGCTTAAATTGTTTTGGCCTACATAATAGTATTTATTTTTTAATATTTTATATAATTAATTCATGACTTACTTTACTATTTATTACTTTACTTAATGTTTCGTCCTTTATATATATACTGTATTTATGTAGTGTTTACATAACTAAGGGGGTTGTTAATGAACTAACACAAATGTCTATGTAATATTTACATAATATTTAAACAATCAGGGAATTTATGAATTATCTAACATTTGAGATGAAAAGAAATTGCCCAAAATGTTTTGGCCTATACAATATTTATATAGTATTTACATAAACAGGGTGTTTATTACTTAAATAACATGCCTTAAATTTTGGACCCAAATTAAATTAAAATAAATTTAAAAATTAAATTAAATCTCAAAATTTAATTAAATTTAAAAAATAAATTAAATTAAACTTCAAAATTATATTACATTTCAAAATTAAATTAAATTAAAATTCAAACTAAATTAAATTAAATAACATTTCAAAATTAAATTAAATGAAATCTTTTCTCTAGTTTGTAAATAAACCCAAATCAGGGTTTCCGCTACATGTGTTGATGTTGTGCACCTGAAACATGTTGCGTGTACAGCTTGTTTTTTTTTTAATAGGAGGCGCAGCAGCAGCACGACACAGCGACGACAGTCCGCCCTCCCATGCAGCCCACCGCCACAGCTTCAAAAAATCCTAGAGCAAACCTTGCTCATCCACATAAATATTTCCGAAATTGCCACGGAAAAGCAATTTTTGGGAAACGGCACCCCTGGCATTGAATGCCCCTCAGTTTGCTTGTGACAAGCATTTTATGATGTGACACAAACAGGCTTGCCCGCCTCTCATTTCCAATCTTTATCTTCATGTTTCCACCTGCTGCGCTGCTGTGCATTGCTTCTAGCTGTCAGAAGATTGGCATCCATCAAATGTATTTTTCCCAAAGAAGTAAGAATCAAGGGTCACAGTCAGGTCAAAGACTATGCTCATAACAAATGTCCTCATCTAGCCTGCATGGGAGAAGCTGTACGTATCCAGTACACCTTGTAAACATGTGTGCAACCAGAGGAAAGTGTTTACAGCCCATGACTCCCTGTAAGCGGAAAGTTGCGTCTTTTACTTCCAACAAAGTATGTGCAAACAGTTGAACATCATGTGGGTGCATCGTGGGTGCCACTGGACGTACAGTAAGTAAGCCGACCTCCTCTCCGCTCATTGGCTCAGTCGGTGAATAAACACGAGCGTCCAAAGGCGAGCAGATGTAGCTCCATGTGAGAGGTCTACAGGACATGGGTCAATGTCTGACACAATGACCCCAACGTCATCTGGACTATTTGCACAATGCAATGCCAGAGCTCCATCAAAATACCACTCTTCAAATGATAATACAGTTACTCTCTGTTTGGTCATGTAAATGCTGAAAAGCATTCACACAATAATACAATTTCACTTACAATTTACTGTCATTTCATATTTTCTGTGACAATTTTCCCACTGAACGTGAATGGGTAATTTATTTGGCGCCCCCTACTGGTGGAACATCCTTTGACATCGTCCATTACTGAAACGTCCAGCATAATCCAGGGGGATCCAAACATTTTTCCAGCGAGGGCCACATAGTAAAAAATGACAGGATGAAACTTTACCACTTTGATCTTTTGGAAATGTAGATATGCTAATAAATGACATATATTTCAAGAAAAAAACCTGCATCTCAGCATTGTCATATTGGAGAAAAAGTCTATGGTAACACAATAAGGTACACAAAATTACAGTAGTTAATGAGGAACAAACCTACCTAACCCTAATCACTACTCATTAGTTACTCATTAGTTCTTCATTAGTTCCTCAGTAACTAGACTAAATGTATGTGCCTTAGTCATTAGTTCCTCGTTAGTTCTTTATTAGTTCCTCAGTAACTAGTCTAAATGTATGTGCCTTAGTCATTAGTTCCTCGTTAGTTCTTCATTAGTTCCTCAGTAACTAGTCTAAATTTATGTGCCCTAGTCATTAGTTCCTCGTTAGTTTTTCATTAGTTCCTCAGTAACTAGTCTAAATGTATGTGCCTTAGTCATTAGTTCCTCGTTAGTTCTTCATTAGTTCCTCAGTAACTAGTCTAAATTTATGTGCCCTAGTCATTAGTTCCTTGTTAGTTATATATTAGTTCCTCGTTAGTTATTCATTAGTTCCTCAGTAACTAGTCTGAATGAATGTGCCTTAGTCATTAGTTCCACATTAGTTCTTCAGTAACTAGTCTAAATTTATGTGCCTTAGTCATTAGTTCCTCATTAGTTCTTCATCAGTTCCTCAGTAACTAGTCTAAATATATTTGCCTTAGTCATTAGTTCTTCATTAGTTCATTCGTTCCTCAGTAACTAGCCTAAATTTATGTGCCTTAGTCATTAGTTCCTCGTTAGTTCTTCATTAGTTCCTCAGTAACTTGTCTAAATTAATGTGCCTTAGTCATTAGTTCCTCATTAGTTCTTCATCAGTTCCTCAGTAACTAGTCCAAATTTATTTGCCTTAGTCATTAGTTCTTCATTAGTTCCTCAGTAACTAGTCTAAATTTATGTGCCTTAGTCATTAGTTCTTCATTAGTTCATTAGTTCCTCAGTAACTAATCAAAATTTATGTGCCTTAGTCATTAGTTCCTCATTAGTTCCTCTTTAACTAGTCTAATTGTATGTGACTTAGTCATTAGTTCCTCATTAGTTCTTCATTAGTTCCTCAGTAACTAGTCTAAATGTATGTGCCTTAGTCATTAGTTCCTCAGTAACTAGTCTAAATGTATGTGCCTTAGTCATTAGTTCCTCATTAATTTTATTGGTTTTAACATTTTAGCTTTTTCTCATTATATTATGCCTTTTTGCTCGATGTTAAATGTTTGCTTTTTTTAAAATGTTTTCTTGTTTAGTTGTATTTATCAGGGCGAATAGAAAAACGAGCTGAGGGCCACAAATAGTCCCTGTGCCGCACCTTGGACACCCCTGCATATGATATGATATATTGTTTTTCACCAATTTTGAATTGGAAAACACATTGGAAGTGTGTTGGTCTTTATGCTGGAATTTAGATGGTTTAAACGTTTTGGACACCCTTTTGTGTGTCTATAGCTTTAATTATTGTTGATTTTGGCTGCAACAGTGTGTCTCCAAGAAGTGTGATTGTGTACCTTATCCACGTTTTTCTAATACACCTATTTTTGTAGATTGACTTTGACATGTTCTTGGCCTAAATCACATGTGTCAAACTCGTGCCATGGAGGGCCGAGACGCTGCATGTTTTCTCTCCAACCAGTTTCTTCAGCAGGTGATTTAATTGATGAGCTCCTTCTCTCAAATTGAAGGTGTTGCTCATTAACATCACCTGCTTTAGTGACCGGCTGGAAAGAAAACCCGCATTGTCTCGTCCCTCCATGGCACGAGTTTGACACCCCTGGCCTAAATGAAGCATTTTCAAGCATGACATGGCTAAATGAACGAAAATACAATTATAAGGCATTCAGAAAACGTGACTTGCGTGCGCCTTTAAGAGGCGGGGCCTGGGTGTGACGTTTGTGACGTCACTAGTTGAATGCTGAGCATAAGCATGGTTAGCAGTGTGGCCGAGAACAGCTCCTGTGTTAATATTTACCGTATATGTGTTCTCTGCTTGTTAATAAAGCCATTGAAGTACATTGCTGGTCTCTCCTGAAACCCAAGCGGCGCCATTACAGTAGTATTCTACACTGTATTCACGCTTTTGTTTGACATAGGGTTGTCGTCAAAATAAAAGCTCTCCGTAGCACAACCCTGAACGTAAGAGAACCGCGGTAAATACCCTGTAATACTTTTATTGTGAAATTTAAGCACTATATCAATGTTGACCCGGAAGTGTACAAAACTGAGGTTGGATTCTGCTTACAGTAACAAATGGTAGAAAAACAACACGACTGATGAATTAAAAAATATTCCTGCTGCTGGAAAACGTCGCAACAAACATGGCGCACGCATGAAACATCGCTGGAAATAGAAAAAAAACGTGCGTATAAAGGGTGTGTTTACTTGCGTAAAGATTTTGCCACAACGTGACATTGAACTGACGGTACTGGTTGGACACGTCTGCCATTATAAAACGTATTTAATTGTCATAAATAACTGATGTTGTATAAATAAGACCATTAGGCTATTTAGCTTGTTTAATAAAAGGACACACTATGGACCTTTAAAAGACAGAAGAAGAAGAACGCAAATATTGCGAGCGTCAATTTAAGTTGGTTAAGTAAGTGTGCAACGACAGTTCTTTGCTGAACCATTAAACCAAGAGTGAAACCAGTTCAGAACAATTCCAATTGGCTCCACTTGTGGTGTCCAAAGTGCGGCCCGCGGCACATTCTAAAAATATAATTTAACAAGCAAACCAACGACAACAACAACAACAAAAAAACAACAGAAAACATTGAAAAATCATCTGTGGTTTTACAAGAATGAAGTCAAAATATTAAGAGAAAGAAAGTTGTAATCTCACGAAAAAAGTCATAATTTTATGAGAATAAAATCGTAATACTATGAGGAAAAATGTTGTACATCGGGAAATCAGTAGTGAAACATATAACAGTGCTTCTGCTTTAAGTTCCTTGCAATGAGAAATAAACCAAAAAAAAAAAAGTTGTACGTTTTGGGAAACTTGGTTGAAGAAAAAGTTGTAATGGTATGGGGATAAAGTCATAATATTACAATAAAGTCATACAGAGAAGGAAATGTACAAGAAGACATTTTAAATGGTTGGAAAAAAAACATGAAATGGGAAAAAAAAAACGTAATTTTACAAGAATAATGTCAAAATATTAGAAAAAAGTCGTAACAAGAAAATAGTTCCAATTTTATGAGAATAAAGTTGTAATATTATGAGGAAAGATAATGCCATTTTAGTATCATAGTGTTGAAATATTCAAGAACATTTTTTAAAATCATTTTAAGTCAAAATATTTGGAAAAACAAAACAAAATAAAGTTGTAATATTTGGAAAATTAGGTTATAATATGAAGAAAATGTACAAAGATTATTTATTTAAGAAGACAGTTGAAATATTTGGAAAATTAAAAAAAAAAAAAAGTGGCAACGTAGCATCCTTTCATTTTTCACTTTGTGGCCCTCGCTGGAAAAACGTTTGGACACCCCGATCTTCTTCCCTGTGTCGTTCCTGCAGAATTGTCCGTGACCTCCTGGCTGAAGCTCCACGATGTCCAGATCGCCTTCTTCACTGCTTCAGCTGTCCCGCCTGGGTTTGAGACTTTGCGCGGCCCCTTCCGTTCCTCTCGCGCACACCTTACGCCGCTCTCTTGTGCCCGCTGCAAGCTCCCCTCACAGCACCGACGTCAAGGTGCGCTCCTACTTTCAGTACATGAAACGCAAGATGATGCCCTCTCCCACTCCTCCGTACCATCACGTGTGTCAGGTCGGTGATCCAGTGCTGCGGTCTAGAGCTGCAGCTGTTGACCCTTCCTCGATTAAAGGTCCTGAGGTTCAGAAAGTCATCACCACTCTTGTCAAAGTGATGCGTAAACTTGAGTGTGTTGGACTGAGTGCCCCACAGATCGGGGTTCCACTCCGAATCCTGGCCTTGGAGTACCCTCAAAAGATGTTGGATGAGAGTTTGCCCGCGTCAAGGAAAGGCCGTGGTCTGTCTTTCCAGCCACTGAGAATATTTGTCAACCCCCAGCTAAGGGTGCTGGACAGGACACAAGTGCTCTTCCAGGAGGCCTGTGAAAGCATCTCAGGCTTTTCTGCCACAGTTCCCCGCTTCCTGTCTGTGGAAGTATCAGGTATGTCTTTTTACACCTTAGGAGACTCACTAACGCAGACTGACAACAGTCTGTACATGTCCTCCCCAGGCCTGAACGAGACCGGAGAAGGTGTAACTTGGCAGGCCACCGGATGGCCGGCTCGGATCCTGCAGCATGAGATGGACCACTTGGATGGCGTTCTCTACATCGACCACATGGACAGCAAAACTTTCATCAATGTCAGCTGGCAGGCGCACAATGAATAGAAACCCTCACAACACACAGTCATGGATTGGGGACAGTCAAATACTACGAACAGTAAAATACAGAGAAATGTCTACAGGAGGTGCTTGCAGTACTCGTGTCGTCCTAAAGGGTT
This sequence comes from Dunckerocampus dactyliophorus, assembly GCF_027744805.1. Lineage (NCBI taxonomy): Eukaryota > Metazoa > Chordata > Actinopteri > Syngnathiformes > Syngnathidae > Dunckerocampus > Dunckerocampus dactyliophorus. The sequence continues at coordinate 7,722,193 of NC_072823.1, forward strand.
TTGAGCATGCGTCAGCTAAAAGGTGCTTGTCATTGCCGTCCTTCCATAGAGAGGATTATTTTTGACAGCAGCAGCACCAGTGGGAGAGCAGCAAGTGAAATGCATGAATGAATGAATGAGTAAATGAATGAATTTCACTGCCAAGATGGAGGATTAGCTTTCCAAGCTCAGCAGGAGTTGATTAGACTTTTACAACAAAGTATCAAAGCTTTTCCTGCAGAATGATAGGGTGCTTGTACTGTACTGGTACAAAACCGTAAATGTTTCTCAGTTTCTAAAAACAAATAAATGGGACTAAGAAGTGTTTGAAAGGAAATTTTCTCTTCTTAAGTATTAATGTTTAGAAAAAACTCCAAAGGAGTATGTGCCTCACCAGCTACGGACCTCACCGCACGTCACTGATGTACACAGTAGTCCCTTGTTACATTGTGGCTGTCTCATGGTTGGTTACGACCTATTATTAGCAAAAGAAAAATGCATATTTAACAAATTGTATATATTTTTTGCCCAAATTAAGCATTTTCAAGCATAAAAATAGCCAAATGAACTAAAATACAAATACAGTATGAGCCATTAAGACCACCATTCAACTTGTGAATGTAGTATTCCACATTGGCCACTAGGTGTCCGTAATTGTTCGGTGAGACAAGCAGCAGACTTGCTCACGGCTTTTATTGCATGTTTAAATGATCTCACAACAGGCAAAATAACGGTTACCGTTGCGGCCACACCCCACAACAAGCTAAAACCACTGAACTCTATAACTGGAATGGCCCCGATCGTTTGCTGCGCATTGGAGGATTGAAGCCACCGGAAGTATAGAACTCGCCATGTTTTTTCACCCAAAAAAAGAAAGCCTCAGAACTAAGAGGAGTTCGAGATGCCGTCTTGTGCTGCTATTAATTACACAAATTGTGAAAATCGCGAGAAGGGACTTACATTTCACAGGTAGGTAAATGCTTATAAATAATAAAAATGGTTAAGAAAATAGATACTTTAAATCTGTAAGCATCTTTTCATCTAAGTAGTTGTAAATGACCCCTTATTCTCCTTTAGATTTCCACACTGCTCAACTTCTAAAGCAATGGGTAGTAAATATGCGGAGAGACAGGTGGATTCCTGCAGCCAGATCGCAACTCTGTTGTAGTCATTTCCCCGAGGAGAACTTCGACAGGACCAGCCAGACTGTTCGATTACGACAAAATGCAGTTCCAACAATATTTGACTTTCCTGATCATCTTCTAAAGGTATGCGTTGCATTTAACTTTGATACTACGTAGATCCTTATCATAACACATACCTTGTGAACACTGAAATTGAGTTGTTATGCATTGTAATTTCACACAATAGAGGTAGGAAAAAACTTAAACTGGAGGGAAATTTTGAGATTTGGGTCTAGTAAATTTACTCTGTTTCAATTGAATTTTTATTAATTCGTGTTAATTTTTTTTTATACCGAAACATAATAAATGTAGTGAATGTGTATGCGTGTGTGCTTTTTTGGGTGAAGCAAGATGGCCGACCAATGGCTTCATGCGGTCAGCAGGGACGCCCCTTCCAGTAGTATAGAGTTCAGTGGCTAAAACAACTCTGAAACCCCGATGTCACTTCCTGTCCGCCACTGATTCTGCTCCCCTACAAGGTAAGCTGTCTTAAATGGCTTACTTTCTCTTATTGTATCTACTATATTAGGTAATAGGAATGTAAAGGTGACTATAGGGGTGTTAGCTCATGTCTAGAGGGCTGTACAAATGTTAAAAATCAAATTTAGAAGAAAGTAAAGCTTTCTATGCCATAACTACGAAAATATTCAATTTATAATGGGATCTGAGCGGAAATTCACTTATCACAGTTGCATGTGGAACCAACTAACCGCCATAAATGAGGGATTACTGTATTCTTGTGCTTTCTTTCTTTCTTTTACTGTGCATATGACAATACAACTTGTGAATCTTTCCATTTGGAACAGCGTCAGTATTACGAGACTAATTCATTTCAGATAGACATCTGATTTTATTAAACACAATCATTTCATTCAAAACTACATCCTTTCAAAGTATGCATTTCGTATAATCAATCCGCCTGCTGACAACAGAAACAACACGTGTGCTTTGAAATCCCAACAATGGAGTAATTAAAAAAAAAAAAGAAAGCAACTCTGGCCATTGGCTAACAAATGCTCTGAGCAGTAGCTACATAGAAAAAGGGAGTGCACTTAAACATACCATTTGTTTATGAAGCTGGAAGGCAGGGGTGTCCAAACCTTTTCCAGCAAGGGCCACATTGTAAGCAACACGAAGATATGCAAAGAAGATACATACATTTCAAGAAAACTGCATCTCATTTTTTTCAAATATTTCAGAAATTCTTCTTAAATCATCTATATAATATGCTCCCCCCCCAACCTCATTTTCCAAAAATGACAGCTTTATTTTGTACGTCATAATATTACCACATATTTTTTTGTAACATTTAGATTTTGACTTTATGCTGGTAACATTACTTTTCCCGCAACATCAGTTTCCAAAAAATACAACTTTATTTGTTGTTTTGTTTGCTTTTAATAATATTTTGACTTAAAAAAATGAACAGCTTTTTAAAAAATATTTCAACTTTATGCTACGAAAATGACATTATTCCTCCTAAAAAATATTACGTTATTCTCGTAAAACTTCAACTTTTTCTAGATAGATTACAACGGTTTACTTTATTCTTGTAAAATGAACCAATTTTTGCTGTTATTGTTTTTTTTTTAGTTTTCTTGGTAAGTTCTATTTTAGAATGTCCTGCAGAACACAGCCACAGATCGCAAATGGATCCCTGGCCACACTTTGGACACCCCTGCTATAAGGCAATGTTTGAACCTCTGATTCAATGCTGTGTTCTTTCCACGTTTAAGGCACTATCAGGAAGGAGTGCAAAGAAATCAGACGGAAGACACCTGGTCGAGTGTTTGGCCACAGGCGCACGTGAAGGGGCTTCGGTACCAACAGTCTTTACAATACTCATTGGCACAATATCTGCACAGGACCATGGGCTTTCTGGTGCACGGCCGCCCACAGCCGCAGCGAGCCAGTTCTTTGAGCTTGTGCTGGATTTGGCACAAGCTGATGCCGTCGCAGGACGCAGCGTGGAAAACTCGGCAGTTGAGACACGCCAGCTGGGGGTCGGGGCGGGTGAGGTCGCAGCAGTCGTGGTAGCTGATTGGTTGGTGAATGAGGCTCAGTGACTTGGGCTTATCGTACAGAGACAAAGCCGACATCGCCGTGCTGCTGCTGAGGGTCGGCGATACGTTGGACGCCGCCGCCACTTCTTTCATCTTGACCGGGAGCCGCACTTGGTGGCCTTCGCGGGAGCACCGCAGAAGCGTGGCGCAGGAGGTGTCGTGGAAAGCGTCGCAGTCGACGCACTGGTTCAGGTGGAGGCGAGGGGAGCGGAGGCAACTGCAAACTCTGCTGCTTTCCGCCTCTATCCTATCAGCTTGCAGACTGCGAGGTTGGAGGTCCGCATCAACAGACTCCTCGATGTGCCGGCCCACACTGGATGAGGAGCGTCCGAACGGTTCCGACTCGGACGCGCTAGCGAGCTGGCAGTTGAGTGTGGAGATGCAAATGTGTTCTCTGGAGGATGGGAAGGACAGGGGACCGTTGTTGCGGACAGCCCGCGCCGGCATGTGGGGGCTGTCGTCGTCATGAACGACCGTCACCCTCTGTCCCCCGTTAACCTGCTTGTCTGTGTACAGATCCACATCTGATTCCCCATCAGACTCCATCAGCGGCTGTTTGACTCCCATCGTCCTCTTCGTGTTGTCCAGCGCCACCTAGTATGGTGACACACATTTTTCATCAGCGCATCTTTCAAGTCACATTCAAGCAAACTTTGTGGTCCGAAGGATACAGTATGAAAAACACGTGTGCATTATAGTTCCTAACATATACGCCATAAGTTGTAATGATATAGAAGAGGGGTGTCCAAAGTGCGGCCCGCAGCTGTTTTTATCGGCCTGCCACACATTCTAAAAAATCTAATTTAACATAAAAACTTAAAAAAAAAAACTGGGAAAAAATTGAAAAATCGGCAGTAATTTTAGAGATTAAAAAAAAGTTGTCATCGAATGTGAAAATTTCATAATTTTATGAGAAAAACCTAATTAAATATTGAAATATTAATACTACATAATGGTAATAGTTTAATTTATTTTGAACGTGCCTATAAGTTACATTGGAATACAATTCATAGTTCCACTTGTCCACAAAGGAGTAGGAAGAAGCAAAGCTTATTTAATCCTATACAAAATCCAATATTAAAGAAAAAAAGATGTTTTTTTTAAAGTCACCATTATGAGAAACAAACAACGAAACATTACAACAAAGTTGTAATGTTTTGGAAAATTCATTTGCAGAAAGAGTTCTAATGTTACGAGAATAAAGTAAAAACATGATGGAAATAAAGTCATAATCACAAGAAAAAATTGAAAAGAAGAAAGCTGAAAGAGTTGGGGAACCCCCCCCCAGCAGAAATAGAAAAAAACTGCTGTAATTTTACGAGAATAAAGTGAAAATGTTAAAAGAAAAAAAGTCATAATCTAATGAGAAACTAAACAAAATAACATTGTAATTTTTGGAAAATTAGGTTGGGAAAAATGTTATAATATCATGGGAATAAAGTCAAAATATGGGAATAAAATCATAATCATGAGAAGAAAAAGTTGAAAAAAGAAAGTTAAAATAGTTGGAAAAAAAACCCCAGCAGAAATGGAACAAACAGCTGTCATTGTATGAGAATAAAGTCAAAATACAAATATATAGATATAAATGTAAAAGACAAAAATGTATTCTAATGGGAAAGAATGTCGCAAAAATGAGAAATAACCTTGTAATATGTAGAAAAATAATGTCTTTTAGTAGTTTAAAAAGTTGATCTATGAGGGAAAAAGAAAAAAAGAAATAAATAATAAGAGGCTTTTCCACCTACATGACAAAGATGAGATGCAGCTTTTTTTCTTCAAATTTATGGAACTTCTTCTCCTATGATTCTAGCATATCTACATGTGTTGCTTTCCAAAATGTCAAAGTTGCATTCTTTCATTTTTCACGATGTGGCCCTTGCCCTTTGGACACCTGTGTAGAATACAATAGAATAGAATAGAATAGAATAAAATAGAATCTCTGCCTTATGTTTATTATTGTGGTTGCAGTTTGCAGTGACACTGTATCACTCGTTTCTAATAATTCAAATTTTCCACAATTCCGGAAATGAATGCATCATTTTTACACGTGTGGATTTCTGAAACGATTCAAAATGTTCAGGCGCTCGTCTTTCATCTGTCTAGTTTTTCCCCACGTTCCAAAAATTCCACAAACTCCCCCGTTTTCCCCACCCAAAAATTTTAGGTAAGTACTTAACACACAACAACAATGAAGTAGCATTCTGTGTGCGTAACGACGGCTACGCGCAAACAACAAACACGTCATTTTAACAGTTATTCACAAAGCGCCTACAAGGCATGCTGGGTACTGTAGTGTTGGGTACTCCCCTCAATACTACATTACTACATTATAGTGAGATATTAGATCTGCAATATATGGAGCCCAGGACACATCATAGATGTTTTTTTTTTTTAAATTGCCCGTGCATGTTTGTGTGTTTGAAACTGTAATTTGTAACTTCATGTTCTGTTGTTCAATAAGGGGTTTAAAAAACATGATAAAGCTGCGGATTTCTTATGACACAAACCAAAAAGCTCCATTTTACCTGTCCACACACAGACACCGAATTCTGCGTCATTGGCAATTATGCAAATTAGATGAAACTCGTTCCCCGGAAGAAATGAATTGCGGCAAACCTTGAGGCTATGTCCGCGCTGTCTCTCCCTGACCACACACAGCTCCCACTGGGCATCACCGCCGCCCTTCTCCAGGGCTGCCAGGAGAAGTCGGCACTCGCAGCGTGCCAGGAAGAAGGCGCAGGACAGGCGGAGGAGATCCTCCAACACGTTTGGGCCGACTCTGAGGGACTGGAGCTGAAGCTGCTCCCGCCGCGTGGAGTACTGGTATCCCAGCAAACCAAAAAGCTTCTCAATCTGGGTGGCGGACAGCACGGGTTTGATGTAGTGCGTGAACATGCCGGAGTACATCTGGGAGAAGAGAGAAGCAAATGTTATTCAGGAAAATACTGTATAAAGCACTTTTTTTTTTTAATCCATCATCAACCTTGACTTCTTTGTACTCCTCCCTCCAGGGTCCAAGGTACAGGTTGAGAGCAGCTTGTTCCAGAACCTCAAATGCTTTCCCTAGACCTTGCAAGCCTCCTCTTGCTTTCACGTGTTTGCCGCTACTTGCTCTCTGTGTTTTTGTTGATGCGGCTTCCATTCTGAGCGACTCTTCCATCACCTTGAGAGTCTCCAGGCCCAAGCAGTGTGCTTGTTGAGCATTCTCCTCCCTGAGTAACTCCTCCGCCTGCTTCCACAGCTCTTCATTTCCACACGCCAGGTAGGAGCCTCGCTTCACGATCTGCTGCTCCAACACGTGACCATAAGCGGCCACCAAATGTTTTGCTCTTTCTTGAAAGATGCTCATCTCGGCCTATCAGCTGAGGGATGAGAGATCAAATGATTAGAAAAATGCTTTGTAATAATAATAATAATAATAATAATAATAATAATAATAATAATAATCAAACATGTATCATTAGAAGATGCTAAAAGCAATCCAATGTGAAAATATTCTAACCCTGGGGCCTGGGCCACATGGTGAAAAATGAAAGGATGCAACTTTGCCACGTTGATATTTTGCTAAGAAGTTAGATATATTTCAAGAAAAAAAACTGCATCTCCGCTTTGTCATACAGGAGAAAAACCATATTATTAATATCAACTTCACTCTTAGCTCTTTTTTCCCCAAATATTTCAACTTTCTTCTTACATAATCTTAGTTCTTGTCATAATATTATGACTTATTCACATAATATTCTAACTTTTTCCCCAACCAAGTTTCCCAAAAATTAAAACTTTTTGCTGTTGTTTCTCGTAATATTCTGAAAAAAGTCTTTTTTCTTTAATATTTCCACTTTATGCTAGTTTGTTTTCGCAAAATTGCAACTTTTATTCTTGTTAAAATGCGACTTCTTTCTCTTCATATTTTGACTTTATTCCATTTTTGCTGTTTTTTTTTTTTTTAATTTCCCCATCTACTTCAACTTTCCTCTTATATTAGGACTTTATTTCAATGATATTTTCAACTGATTCGCATGATAACTTTTCCACCCAACCTAATTTTACAAAAATTGCAACTTTATTCTGTTTAGTTTGATTCTCAAAAAATTCCAACTTCAAAAAACCTTTTTTTTTTTTTTTTTTTTTTTTTTTAAATATTTCAAATTTATGCAACCAAAATGAAGTTATTTTTCCTCATATTATTTTTACAAATTTAAAATTAAACGACTTTTTCTTTTTGGATTTCAACTTTTTTTGCTTAACATTTTGACTTTATTCATTGTAAAATTACTGCTGATTTTTTCATTTTGCTGTTGTTTTTTCATGTATATATATAAATATATGCATATTATATAATTTTAAAAAAAATCTTATATTTTGAATGTGCCACGGACCAATAAAGAAAACAGACGCGGGCCACAAATGGCCGCCGGCATGCGCTTTGGAAAACCCTGTGCTACACTATCTGAACTAAACAGCCGCATCTTAGCTTTATGTTATAAACAACAAAGTGCATCAGTGTAATATCTAACACAGCCGGTCCTCATGTTATGACTCCCACAAATGACTTACAAGAAAGAAGACAAGAAAAAGAGAACTACTTGCATGCATGTAGTGGAAGAATACATTGCTCTTTTTTCTTTTTCATTGACTTTTTTCCCCCCAAGCATCAGGCTAAACTCATCTGATGGCAGGCCGTCAAAGAAAAGGAAAGTGAAAGTGAAATTAGACATGGTTCAGAAAGTGGAGAAATCAACACTGGTTGGTCCAACTGTTATTGTTAGCAATTTATTCCCAATGTATCATTTTTGAAACTTATTATTTATTCCCTTTCCTTCTTTTGGAGCAGCCTCAAGAAGAAGGACGCCACACGGCTGGACAAACTTTTGAGGAAGGCAGGCTCTGTCATTGGCACTGAGCTGGACAGCCTGACATCTATGGCAGAGCAAAGAACACCGAGGAGGCTCCTTTCCATCATGGACAACCAGCATCATCTCCCAACAGAAGAGACGTTCAAGTGGCAGATTACTATCACTGTCCTGCTCAACCGGAAGACTGAGCAGATCATTCCTCCCCCATGCCATGCAGCTTTTCAACACAACAGAGGGGGAGCAGTACAAACACACACAGGACTGGACTTACTACTTACTTACTGGATTACATTATCACAAATAATTATTATTATGTATTATTATTATTATGTATTGGAGTGAACTGTTCCGTATTATTGATTTATTCTTATTCTATTTTCTTATTTTTCTTATCTTGCCTGTCTTGCTTTGATTATTTATTCTGATTTTTTGGAGAAATGTTCAAAATGTGAATTTCTCTTGGAGATTACCTTAACACTGCACACGGTTTATAGTGTCATTATTTTAGCTGATATTTTCTTCTGATTTTTTATTTATTTTTTAAATACCATTCTTTCCTTTCATACAAAAGTGGGGAAAAAATGATTGACAAATGTCGGAAAATAATATATTGTAAGTGTCAACAAGTAAAAGCTATGATATTAATGAATTATCAGTAATAGACATTTGGAAATGGGAGGATTAAATACCTTCCTACTCCTTGTCAGACATGTTGAACTGTGCTAATGTAACCATGTGATGATGTTCCTTTATCGAACTTGTTACGCACGTCTGAAACAAACATATCATATAGCATATCATTCTTGTATTTCATCTTTTTATGATGCCATTTTATGTTGGTAGGAACGGAACTCTTCGGGAGACTGATTTTTTTTTTTTATTATTTGTCTTGTTTAACTGTATTTTTAGAATGTCCGACTAGTATTTTTTCGTTTGAGAAAATATGGCACCAATCGACTTTTTATTTATTTTTTTTTTTAAGTTGTTCCGCCTTGGTTCACCGCAACCGAGCACTGCGTCCGATCAGGAAAAGCTAACCCAGCCAGGCTAACAATCCTAAAGCTTACCATGTTAGGCGGCAAAGTGTTTCTGTAAAGATACACGCCGAATTAAACAGCGACTCTCGTCGATGTAAAAGACATCATACCACATTTGTAGAATTTCTGACGTTCCGCCCAAAAGCAAGCTATTTTCAGAATGTCGACAAGAATGCATGAAATTTGACATCTCAAATTCTTGCTAGCTTCCGACTCACACCGACACAGTGGTTCTCATTCATCGACAAACACTATCAGTTGACAAAACACACGCAAACTCAGCTGTCAAACTCACCTGTACCTGCCACACGAGACGCTCGTCAACGATTAAAACATTTATGGGTCCAACGAGAAGTTGCCCAGCCGCATTTAGCCGCTTGAAGTAAACACAGTCACGTGACACACTGCGTTTCCTTGTTTCACGGAGATGCGTTTGGTTTGTGCACCTGGGCCGTCTCTGGGTGAGCGGGCGTCCCTTGTCAACGGTGAATTTCAAACGCAAAGTGTGGTGTGTTATGATAATACTGTACAATACCAACTAAAATGCAAATGAAGTATGTTAAACGCCTTAAAGCGGCACATCTTACTTAGACTGTGTCTAAAATTCAATACCTGGGGAGAGAGAGTAGGCGTAAGCGTAAGAGTGCCAATTGCGCCACAACTGGCTGTAGTTATGAACTGAAATGACCCTTTAGCCCACGTGTCAAACTCGTGCCATGGAGGGTCGAGACGCTGCAGGTTTTCTCTCCAACCAGTTTCTTCAGCAGGTGATTTAATTGATGAGCTCCTTCCCTCAAACTGAAGGTGTTGATCTTTAAAAATCACCTGCTTTAGTGACTGGCTGGAAAGAAAACCTGCAGTGTCTCAGCCCTCCATGGCACACGTTCGACAACCCTGCTTTAGCCGCTAGATGGCAATATTTGATGCAGTATATCATGTAGGTGACAAAATGTACATTAGCCAGCTCAGTGTTGGGGCGGGTCTTGGGTGACATTGATGGGGTGGTATTTTATTTAAAAAGCATGGTACAAGATGACAAGTTGAGCAGCTGAGTCATCATGTCAGACAAGGTGGTGTTGGTTCTTGGTGGAGCAGGAACTGTGGGCTCTGGGATAGTTCAAGCCCTGTTGGATAAAGGTAAGATGCAAATGCAATCTTCTTTTTCTTTTTCTTTTTTAATCCAAGTTAATCCAAGTTAATAGCATTGTAATAACTCATTACAGCATGTGCACAGAAGGATTTTGCATGCTATCAGACAAATCAGAAAGCATTCTAAAGCAAGTTTTTTCTGAAAAATTGTTCCTATTTTGTTAAAAAAAAAATTGAAAGAATCATTTCACACACGCGCGCGCACACACGCACTCAATATGATCCAGTATAGTTATACATACAGACATACTGTAAATGCATTAATGTATGACTACATAATATGATTAAAAAATATATAATTTTTAAAAATGTATTTTGCCTTAATTTTAATATTAAATAGTTAATTGCAGATATTTTTAACTGATTAATAATTGAAGTTATTATTTATAATGCGTTATTAATTAAATGAAACATTTTTGACCAATGTATCTATAGTACATGTTGTATTTATTTTAAAAGTTTAATTATGCAAAATTTAATTTTTTTTGTACAATCTATGTATGATATACAGTATTTGTATAGTATATTTGATATTATTAAAGAATTGCAATTATTCTGTAAATAATTATTTGATTGCTTTTTCATTTTTAATGAGTTAAACGTTTTTGAACAATATATGTGTGATATATGTATAGTATATTTTGGATTTATTAAAGTCTTTTAATTATTTTGTAAATAATTGATTTAACATTTTTAATGAATTAATTTAAACTTTTGCACTATGTATGTATGTATGTATGATATATATGTATACTATATTTTGTATTTGTTAAAAAAATGTAATTTTTCTGTAAATAATTATTTGATTTATTTAGAATTTTTAATTAATGAAATTCAACTTTTTTGTACAATGTATGTACAATATAGTTGTATAAAGTATGCCCACATTGAAGAGGGGCTTCAATTGTTTGTGTTGGCCAAACAAGAATTTGATGCTTTTAAGTCATAAAGCTGCCATCTGTCATCCCTCACATGACCCTGACAAACGCATTAAGATAACGCTGAGCGATTAGTCAATGCTCACTGACATGAGAGCAGGATTAAGCGTGTCTGTGTTAAAGGTGCTGCGTTTTGCAAGGCTTTACAACGGATTCATGAACAAGCTGGTGTGTGTGTGTGTGTGTGTGTTTATTTACATAGGTTTCAAAGTTGCAGTGATCTCGCGAGACAACAACCGGCTGGAGAGACTCAGATCATCTATCTCTGCCAACACAAAACACCATCTTGTCACAATAGTGGGGGATGTGGGTGAGTCACGCGTCACCTTAGTTACACACACACACGACTTATATACAGTGGCTTTCATAAGCATTCACCCCCTTTGACGGGTTACCCTTTTATTGCTTTCATAAATCAATCATGGTCAATAAACTTTTTTAACAAAAAAAATAGGAAAAAAAAGTCTTTAATGTCAAAGTGAAAACAGATTTTTATAAAGTAATGTTAATGAAAGAAAATTATATAAGTGAAAATAATTGGTTGAATAATTATTCACCCCCTTCAAGTCAGTATTTAGTAGATGCACCTTTGGCTGCAATCGCAGCAGTGAGTCTGTGTGGATGGTCTCAATCAGTCTTGCACATCTGCCCACTGCAATTTTGCTCCATTCTTCTTTGCAAAACTGCTCAAGCTCTGTCAGGTTGCGCGGGTATCGGGCATGAACAGCCCTTTTCAAATCCAGCCACAAATTCTCTATGGGATTGAGGTCTGGGCTTTGACTTGGCCACTCCAGAACATTTACCTGGTTCTTTTTTAACCATTCCCGTGTAGCTTTTGCAGTATGTTTTGGATCATTGTCTTGCTGGAAAAGAAATCTTCTCCCAAGACGTAGTTCTCTTGCAGACTGAAAAAGATTGTGCCCCAGGATTTCAGTGTATTTTGCAGCATTCATTCTGCCCTCTATCTTTACAAGCCTTCCAGGTCCAGTTGCTGAGGAACATCCCCACAGCATGATGCTGCCGCCACCATGGTGTGTTTTTGGTGATGTGCAGTGTTTGGTTTCCGCCAAACATGACGTCTTGTCTGATGGCCAAAAAGCTCAATTTTGGTCTCATCAGACCAAAGAATCTTCTTCCACTTGACCATGGAGTCCTTCACGTGCTTTTAATATGACTTTTCTTCAACAGTGGCTTTCTCATTGCCACTCTCCCATAAAGCTTTGACTTTGAAATGACTTTGAAGAACCCGGGCAGCAGTTGCTCCATGCACAGTCTCTCCCATCTCAGCAGCTGAAGCTTGTAACTCCTTCAGAATAGTTGTAGGGGTCTTGGTGGCTTCTCTCACTAGTCTTCTACTTGCACGGTCACTCAGTTTACGAGGGCGGCCTGATCCAGGCAGATTCACACAAGTGCCATATTCCTTCCATTTCTTGACAATTGATTTCACTGAACTCCAAGGGATGTTCAGTGCCTTGGAAACTTTTTTGCAACCATCCCCTGAATTGTACTTGTCAATAACCCTTCCCTGAGTTGCTTAGAGTGTTCTTCTGTCTTCATGATGTAATGGTAGCCAGGAATACTGATCAACCACTCTCTGGACCCTTCAGATACTGGTGTTTTACAACTCAATCACTTGAAACACACCCACACCACTCAGGTGATCTTCATTTCACTGATTGTGAGACTATTGGCAACAATTTGATGGACCTCTATTGAATTAGACCATTAAATTAAAAAGGGGGTGAATAATTATGCAGACAATTATTTTCATTTATATAATTTTATATAATTTATATATATATATATATATATATATATTTATATATATATTTATATATATAATTTTATATAATTTTCTTTCTGTTTTCTGTTTTCACTTTGACATTAAATATTTTTTTTTTTTCCAATATTTTGTTATTAAAAAAGCTAAATTTTATTGACCATGATTGATTTATGAAAGCAACAAAAGGGTAAACCATCAAAGTGGGTGAATACTTATCCATCCATCCATTTTCTATACCGCTTCTTCCTCATTAGGGTCACGGGGGCATGCTGGAGCCTATCCCAGCTGACATCGGGCGACAGGCGGGGTACACCCTGGACTGGTCGCCAGCCAATGGCAGGGCACATATAGACAACCATTCACACACATTCATACCTATGGACAATTTAGAGTCGCTAATTAACCTCACCTGCATGTTTTTGGAATGTGGGAGGAAGCCGGAGTACCCGGAGAAAACCCACGCGCACACGGGGAGAACATGCAAACTCCACACAGAAATGCCCAGGGGAGAATTGAACCCAGGTCTTCCCGATCTCTCTCTCTCTCTCTCTCTCTCTATATATATATATGTATATGTATATGTGGTTTCCTCAATATCCCTCAAACTAATGTGGCGTAATGAAGACATGGTTCGTGCAGGACCAGGACATCGTTTGTGTAAAGCAAGACAAATACCAAAAGATGCGATACAAGTTAGAGAAAAAGTACCAAAAAGCTCACCTGTGACTCTGAGTGATAGTCCCTGAGGTTACAATACTGAAGGAAGACATCCAGTGCTTTATGTCATGTTCCGCTTGACACCTCGGACTTTAGTTTTACTTTTCCTTCGTTTTCACCTAGTTTCCCGTTTTGTGCACTTGTTTTCTTTGGCACAATGTGCTTTGCGGTCGCTGGAAAGCGCGTGCAGGGGTACCCGTTTGTCATTAGTAGTCAGCAGTACTACAAGTATTTAAGTGGAGCCGCATTAAACGCAAAGAGCAAATCACAACACTTTACACTCATCCTAAATGAAATATTGACAATGTAAAGGCCAAACTTGGTTTTTAATTCCACACAGAGGACAGTTTGACGAAGTCTCACTCCTGCACCCATATCATTATCGCCACAAACAACCGATATCCCTACTGATGAAAACTGACATCCCTACTAATGAAGACTGTACCTAAGGAGTAGTGTCTTTATTCAAGTCTTGATTCTGTCTCTATGTCAGGGTCAGAGGAAGGAGCAGAGAAGGCAAAAGAGGCCCTGCTGCAGAAGGTGGGGAAGGTTACAGATGTGGTTTCCTCTCTGGGCTTCAGCTGGTGGCAGGGGGGACCCCCACATACCCAGACTCTCAAAGACCTGCACTGGGTTTGTAAACACGGCGGCTGATAGAACCATGTCAGACTTCTACTTGGAAGATAGAATTGTATCATTTCAAAGAAATCGCATGGATTTGAATAGTACTGGTGGGGACTGTCAATCATATTCTGAATTAATATTTCCTTTCTTTGCAAATCTCCAGGTCATTGAGTCGTTACTTTTTAGTACATTTGTGTCATGGAAGGCCTTCTTTCCCTTGGTGAGGGACGATGCCAACTGTAGCTACACTTTCATCACAGGTGAGACTGGATTGGGTACGTGGTGGTTGCCTACTTCTTCTCAGGAATGAGTTCAATGCCCAGAACACGTCCTAAACATTGTACATGGGAAGCCTTGACAAAGAACTAATTTGATTCATGCAACAATGTCCCCGCTCACATTCTTCAAGAGCCAAATGGTCCATAGCAGCAGTCAATCATCAAGCCATCCATCTTCTTCCACTTATCCGAGGTAGGGTCACGGGACCTGCAGCCAAAGCAGGGAAGCCCAGACTTCCCTCTCCTCGGTTACTTCGTCCAGCTCTTCAAGGCGGATCCCCAGGAGTTCTCAGGCCAGTTAAGAGAGTCTCTCCAACATGTCCTGGGTCTTCCCCGAGGCCTCCTACTGGTAGGAAGTGTTCTGAACACCCCTCCAGGGAGGCACCGGGACGCGTCCTGACCAGATGGATGAGTCACCTCATCTGGTTCCTCTCAGCGTGGAGGAGCATAAGTTCTACTCTGAGTTTCTCCTGAGTTTTTTGTCCCACGGGTGAAGTGGATATCGCGATCATGGGGCACGTAGTAACTTTTTCAAGTGTCACTGAACAACTTTACTCTCTTGTTATCATTATACTAATTATGTCTTGTCCTCAAAACACTATTTGTGTGTGGTTGTTTAATGAACATAAACACATAGTGTGTCCAGCCTTATGATGGGCAGCAAAACCCTGATCGGAGCATCCCTACTCATGGCCATAGGTGAGGGTAGGAATAAAGATCGACCGTATCTTTGAGAGCTTTGCCTCCTGGCTCAGCTCTCTTCACTACGATAGTCCGATACAGAAACGTCATTACTGCAGGCGCTACACCAATCCTGTCAACCTCACGCTCCAGCCTACCCTTACTCATCAACAAGATCCCGAGATACTTGAACTCTTCCACTTGGGGCAAGACCTCACTCCCAACCCGGACGGTGCAATCCTCCCTTTCCCAGCTGGGAACCATGGGCGTCGTATTTGGATGTGCTGAGTCTCATCCCAGAATCTTCACACACAGCTGTGAACCGCCCTAGTAAACTCTGAAGGTCACAACCCGATGAGGCCATCAGGACTACATCATCCGCAAATAGCACAGACGAGATTCTAACGCCCCCAAACTGGACCCCCTCAACCCAGAAATTCGGTCCACAGAAAATAATGGAAAAAATCGGTGACCCCTGTAAATCTAGCCTGGTACAAAGTGATACAGTTGCTACAGTAGGTTTTGTTCTAGTAGTCAGTCACGCTCTATTTCACAGGGGGAGCAGGTGAAAAGCTTCTGATGCCTGGGACCGGTTTCCTGACTGTAGGGGCTGCCAGCGCCCTGGCCTTCTGCCAGGTTCTACGAGAGGAGTACCCCGACCCGTCCTGTAAACTCTACCAGGTGAGACATTCACAACATAGAGTGTATCGAGTGGTACTTCCAAGGTTGAACAAAATTCTTCCTGAGAATGTATATAGACAGCGATATCATCCATTCAAATGACATCACAACACTTTGTAAAAAGTACAAACAATAAAACTCCTCTTTAATGTTCTCACCCTTGTCCGTCATGGTCCTGGCAGGTGATTATCAACACAGGTGTAGCTACTCCAGAGCGATTGGCCCCTGGGTACTTGAACCACATGGACTTGGGTGAGGCTGTAGCCAAACTGGTGGAGCGACAAAACGCATCCCACACTGTCTTCACCATCAACTGCCCCGCAGACCTAGAAACTGTCTTTCTCCAGGGGAGCCTTTAAATTTGGAAAGTCCACTGAGTTCTACAGTAGCTTGTTGCACATCCTCCAGTCACTGAACTTCGTAGAAACACCGCTATGTTCTTCTTGTTAATCTGATTAGTAGCAAAGTTTGTGTGCAGGATGAAATCCTTAAGGCTCTGTCCCACTGCGCCGTTTAACGATTCCCTCTGAAAAACAAAGGCCTATGGTTTTTGGACTTTCTTGGTTTTCCAGCTGGTTTACAGACATTCCAAACTTCGGACATGGCATCAGAATTTCCCACGGCCAGCTTTGGATAGTGATCGACTATTCTCTGGCGGTTTTTTTTTGCCATTTTCAGCATTACCGGGGAGGAATCTTACCGCTTCTTAGGCTTTTATGGCTCTTGGGCAGGCGGCCAGCTCGTCCTCCTTTAGCCACGGAACTCATCATATGCAACATTTTGTCTTTTTTTTTTTTTTTTTTAGTTTTCTTGTTACATTTTTAGACCGTGCCACAGGCCGTAAATGCCCCCCGGGCCGCACTAAGGACACCCCTGGTCTGGGAGCTATGACTGTTGTGATGAGGTGATGGGTGGAGCTTGGCCTTTGGAAGTTGATAGACATAATTCAGACGTTTTTCAGCTATTTGGTTAGTTACTCATACTTAGCCAGACATTACATAGGCATATTTGGACATTACTCCTGCTGTTCTCTCTACCGTCCATGACCAAAATATTAGAATATGCTGCCGTCTGATGCAGTCAGACGGGAGGCAGACGGAACGGTTAAACGGTAGTCTGGGATAGACAGAGCCTTTCAGTGTACCATTTAAGTGTTTTGTAGAGCTGCGTAAACATTACGACACAACTTATATGGGTTTTGCTTCAAGAGGGATTGAGGGGCAAATAAAGAATTTGTGGAAGATACTTACCCACAAAGAGCAGAAGTGCACTAACTATAGGAAAGAAACATGAAAGAAATTGTCATGGATATACAAAGACTGATAAATATGGTGTCTCAAATGGAATACTTCACTTCAATAAAGTATACTGTGTACACTGTGTACTTAGTGTAATTCCTGGGTGTCCCGTCCCAAATCCATTACTGCTGTTGTGCACTTACTGGAAATGACGACAGCAATATCGACCCACTTCTTCGTCTCTCCTTTTTAATCTTTGAATTGCAACCACTTGAGTCTTAAGAGTTGTGCCGGATGGCTCGGAATTTTAGCTCGATGGCTAGCGCTCTCGACTCACTCAGTGCAACACATCGTGACTGATTGGGAGTTAAGCAGTGTTAGCCAGACGAGCTGAAAGGCGGAGCTTTTTAACTTCATTGAGCAGGCAGTCTGTGGATGCTGGTTCCAGCCCCGGCCAGGGTGTGTGGTTGATCTGTGTCACACACGCCCCGAATGTAGCTGTAGTGGAACAAGTGCATATTCTGGTTCTGGTTGAGACTATCAGTTGTTTTTCTGAGCCACTCAAATTTATAGTTTTTTTTTTGCATAAAATAGCTAGATTTTAAAAATATATTGTTTAATGTTTTTATATAGATTTAGGCCAGGGGTGTCCATACGTTTTTCCAGTGAGGGCCACATAGTGAAAATGAAAGGATGCAAGGGCCACTTAGTAATTTTGTAAAGCAACACATGTGGATATGCTAAGAAGTTATATACTGTATATTTCAAGAAAAAAACTGCATCTCAGCTTCGTCACATAGGTGAAACAGCCTACTATTACTATCAAAATCGCTCTTTGCTCTTTTTTTCCCATTTTTGCTGTTTTTTTAATGTTATTATTTCAAAATATTTCACCTTTCTTCTGAAATAACTTTCAGCAATTTTCATATTATGACATTATTCCCATAATATTGTAACTTTTTCCCCAACCTAATTAAAAAAAAAATGGTTTTGTTAGTTTCTCATAATATGACTAAAATAAATAAATAAATAAATATATATTTCAACTCTGCAACTAAAATTTAATTTTTTTCCCCTCATAATATTATGAGTTATTCTTGTAAATTTTGGTTTTAGTTCTTTTATTTTTAGAATGTGCCATGGGCCAATAAAAATGATTGTTTTATTTCCAAATCGCCAATCCAAGCTCAAGTCTTAGTCCAAAGGGTGATTGCATACTGTACTGCGTAGTAGTGTACTGTAAGTAGACTGAAGAGCTTGAGCACCACGTTAGCGTGACTCTCTCAAGCGACACCCCTGTAGGCCCCCCTCTATTGTCATCTTATGTTTTGGGCCAAAGGGCCCTGGGCTCAAGTCAACATGAGTCGGGAGGCCACCTCAGACCAGAGTAGAAGAGGCTTCTTGTTGTCTTTGCAACAACAATGCTCCTTTGTCATGTCAATGAAAGATCTGCATGCTTGGTTTGGAGCGAGCATAAGTGAGAGGAGTTGTTGCTGGAAAAGCGGACAAGGAATGACTTTGGTAGTTGTTCCTTTAGCGAGACAGCTTCATTCGGAGATGACAGGGAATGCTTCTTCTTGAAAGGATGGAATCCACGCACACAAATTGTCATGTTGACCTTGATGGTCATCGCATTCTAATAGGAAAATGTTGATGAGGGAATGAGAGACCCTTGGCTTTTTACACCACACACAATATCACACATATGCAACTTTTTTGGTAATGATATACAAAGTAATCACACAATTACATATGACTTACTGTCCCAAAAATAAACAAATAAATGTGGAAAAAAAACAAACTTACTGGCCTATATAGAATTTAGGTGATTATTATTTTTTTTTAAATCTTAGATGACATCATTTTAAAAAACACCTACAATGTCTACATCTTTTTCTTAAAAGCTGTAAAAAAAAAAAGAAGTTAGGATTGGTTAGGTTTTATTATTTTTATGTATTTACATGAAGTCAATAATTAATATTGTATTTTTAACATTTAATATTTAATAATTAAAAATGAAATTGTTTTCATGTGATGTATTTTAAATTATGTTATATATTAAAATATGGCCACATGGTGGCCGAGTGGTTAGCATGTTGGCCACACAGCAGGAGATTGGGAAGACAAGGGTTCGAATCTCCGTTGGGCATCTCTGTGGAGTTTGCATGTGCGTGGGTTTTCTCCGGGTTTCCTCCCACATTCCAAAAACATGCATGTTAGGCTAATTGGGGACTCTAAATTGCCCCCAATTTAAAGTCGTGATTGTGAATGATTGTTTGTCTATATGTGCCCTGCGATTGGCTGGCGACCAGTCCAGGGCGTACCCCGCCTGTCGCCCGAAGTCAGCTGAGATAGGCCCCAGCATACCCCCGTGACTAAATTGGATAAGCGGCATAGAAAAGGGATGGCTATTAAAATATGATGTATACTATTATAATATTTAATATTAAGCATAAATAATAACATTTTTATATATATTTTTTAATTATGTGTACATTTCAAAATAATGTAACTATACTTTACAGTATGTATTTTTTGTTAAAAATTTAAATATATATTATTTAGTATGTATCAATTAAAAATAACATTATTTTGTGTTTATTTCATGTATTTTTAAAAATGAAAAGCCAATAGTTTTACTGTTCAATATTTTAAAATAAATTATATTTGACTATAATGTTTACTTAAAAAAACATATATATACAGTAGATATATAATTAATTAGATAGACATAACTTATCCACCCAATGGAAATAACTTAAGACTTAAGAGAGGAAAATGATGTAATAACGCTAAAATAAAGAGAAAATGAAAAATGTCGTCTTCACTGAGCCAAATACATTTATTCTATTTCTTATTCTATTATTCGCAAGCCTTCATTACACAATTGTTTAATAATGAACAAGCAGCGTTATACAATTCATATACAATAAATAATGTGCAAAAAGCAGGGCTGGCCTCCATTTTTAATATGATACTTGTAGAATCTTGTAGACATTTGTAAGCATCAGTTGCATTCAAAAAGACATTTTCAATATTTTTTTTTTTTTTACCTTAAATACTGTCAACTTGTGTTTGGTCTACGAAAAAAGGACATCTTTCAGCCCATATACAATAATTTACATTGGGAATAAAACATCTACTCATGCCTCCTTATATTAAATACACGTGGCATTTCTGCAACAAAGAAATAAAACATTCTTTGAACAGCAAACTTTTTGCACACTTTTTCTTTCCCATGCAATGCTTCTTTCATAATAATATCATAATATAGACAATAAAAATGAGCAAAATATAATTTCTGTCCAGCCTTGTTGTTGATGGACTTGAAATGAAACAAAGAAAAAAATTGAATTTGAAATTAGTTGATTAAAAAAAAAGAAGAAAACGTCTGACATCATCATTTGCAGTAAAAATGCAAGAACAACACGCGTTTTCAATCCAATAGCAGCTGCAGACTCAACAGTAACAGGCACAGAATAAACAGTAACGTCCACATAAGAACAGTAACATCCACGTAATACCACATCGTGCTCCAATATCATCTCATCTTTGCGAGTTGGCAATGTGGTGCAACCCGTTTAGGCAACGCCCCTCAGACTGGCTGACTCGCGTCGACATAAGCTGGCGGTGTCCAAAGTGAGAGTGGGAGCCATTTGTAGCCTTTTTTTTTGGCCCGCGGCGCATTCTAAAAATATATTTTAACAAGAAATAAACCCCCAGCAAAAACAAAAAAACCCCAAGACAAAATAAAGTTTTTTGGAATATTAGGTTGGAGGAAAAAGTCATACTATTGCGAGAAGGAAATTTACGGCGATTATTTCAGAAGGATGTTCAAAAAACAACCTCAGCAAAAATGGGGGAAAAAAGTTGATAGTAATAATAAGCTTTTTCACCATGTGTTGCTTTACAATTTTCCAAGTGGCAAAGTTACATTCTTTGATTTTTTTTGCTGCAGGAAAATTTTGGACACCCCTGCCATAGCTTACATGGATGATATAAGCAAAAGTAGCCTGTTGCCTGGATATTTATGCGTGACGTTGTCCAGAGACAAAAGGAGAAAGTCTGATGATGAAGCATGTTTCTTCGTTAACATGCTTTTCCTCCATTTGTGCAAATTTGTATTTAGATTCTTGTGTTTGCATCTGATATTGCGATATTTCATGCTCTTAAGTAACAGAGCTTCTGCAGGAATTTCCTTGTACAGTATGTCTTGACTACAATGCCAAAGATTTTGTAGATATGCACAAATCTTTCTTCCGCCAGTTAACAATCTAAAAATGAGATGGGTGCATTTTGTGGCAGAATGAAGCCATGCTTTTATTTTGCATTGAACAGGAAGTGAGTGTGTGCATGTTTTAATGCTGTATAACTAGACAGTAGTTGAGTTGCTGTTGTGATTTCACACTGAAGTGAACAATACAACAACACACGTGGACATAAACATAAAGCCATTTTTCATAGAAACAGAGCCTTTGTCGCCACAAAAGCAGGTGACCCATTGGCACTTTTTAGCCATAAGAAGTAGAAAACAGGGGCGGAGCTGCTACTGTGTTTATTACTGCACCTTCTGAGTGTTTGACTGGCAAACGGATCTTATCTCAACTTCTATTTTGAGTGCATAAACTAACAATCAGTGTAAATAAGTGATAAAGACTCACACGCTCGGTACTGTCAGCCCATTTCCTTCCACCAAGCGAGTGCCGTGTGTATTTCCACACACGCTCCAGCACTGTTTGCCTCAATGCAGGGGATTTATCTGCTTGGATATGACTTGCCTGATCCGGTCAATCATTTGTTGTATTGGAGTCTGCAATTTGTTTGTGTGTTGTCGTAGTGCAGCAGCAAAAGCTCCAAAACACCTGCCAATGCAATATTTCATTTTTATTATTGTTGACTGTACTGGAAATACACTTCCAACAAATACATTTAGCAGTAATGGTTGGCTACATCCTACACCAGCAGTGTCCATAATCTAATCCTCATATTACAAATTGAGTCTCCTAAAATAGTGATTGTCTTGTTCGAATATGATTTCTTTCTCTTTATATTTTGACTATATTCTCGTAAAATTACAGCTGTTTTTTTCCATTTCAACTTTCTTGTTGTAAATTTTCTTCTTTAATTATGACTTTATTCCCATAATATATTGACTTTATTCTCTTTTTCTGCAAACCTAATTTTCCACAAATTCCAACTTTGTTTGTTGTTTTGTTTGCTTCTCATAATATTACAACCTTTTTAAAAACAATAATGTATTTTCCCTTTAATGTTTCAACATTAGGCTACTTAAATTACATTATTTTTCCTCATTATATTACGACGCTATTCTCATAAAATGATGACCTTTTCTCATAAGATTACAACTTTTTTCTCCGAATATTTGGACTTTTTTTTTGTAATATTACTGCTGATTTTTAAAAGGGTTATTTCATGGAAATATTGGAATGATAAAGCCCCACAAGCACAAGGAGAACATGCAAATTCCACACAGACACCCCAACAAAGATTCAAACTCTCCATCTCCTGACGCCAAAGGCGAGGCTCGCTGGTTATCACCCATCAGCTTGCGGGAGGAGCCTTTGCATTGTCTTTACCATGTCTTTATTCCACCATGCCAACCGGATGGATAATCATAAATAGATGTTGAGAGATACCTGTTTCAAATGAACTGGTCTGCAGGAGGGTAAAGTCCATCTACATGCAGCGACTCAATGTAGGCCAAGGCGCTCTGCATCGAGGTGAGGCAGTAGCCTTCCTCTCCAATTAAATAGCTGAGACAGAGAAACAAGTGTTAGCTGATGAAGGAATAATACATACTGTCCCCTGTATATAAACTATAGAAATACAGGGATAAAATCAGAAAAAAGAACTTTGTGAAACAAGGTGTGCTCATGAGTACAGTAATCCCCCCTTTATCGCGGTTAATTGCTTTCACACGAGACTGTGGTAAGTGCATTTCCACAAAGTAGTATTTGTTATTTATAAATGGAATATTTTCAGTTAGAGCACTTACCACCTTCTGCATACCACAAAACTGTATTTTGTGCTCAGTTGTGTTGTCAATGAGTAATATTCAAATTTGTTTTATGAGCTGAAACATTTAAGTGTGACAAACATGCAAACAAATAAAAAATCAGAAAGGGGGCAAACACTTTTTCATACCACTGTATACAATAAACAACTACTACATTTCTACTCTTTCACACCACTGTATATTATATAGATTTTTTTCTTTAATATTGAACTATAAGCTACTGCAATTCCATTATTTTTTCTCTTAATATTACAAGTTTATTCTTGTAAAATTGCGACTTTTTTCTCGTAATATTTTGACTTTATTAAAAATGTATTTTTTCTTTAATAATTCAACTTTAGGCTACTAAAATTACATCAACTTTCCTCATATCATGTTATTCTAAAAAAATAACGAATTTTTCTCATTAGATTACAACTTTTTTTTGCTTAATATTTTGAATTTATTCTTGTAAAATTACTGCAGATTTTTTAATTTCTGCTTTATTTTGTTTTTTGTTAAATCATATTTTTAGCATGTGCAGCGGTCCAACAAAAAACTTGGACACCCTTGGTCTTGAATGTTAAAATAATAAAGGACAGTGTGTTTTTAAAAACATGACTCCAAACATTGCATGTGTGCACCCTTGTCAAAAAAAAAATCGTCCCACAGAATCACAATCTCAATTCTAAGCAAGAAACTCGGCCTTCACATCTTTTTTTTTGCAGAATCGTGCAGCCCAAATGAAAAAACAATGAAATGTGTGTTCATATCTGCGAAATTTAGCTTTGTGATGTTTTGTCCCGTTATAGTGACTCACCCTTCTTGAATGAACTCCTCCAAGGCAGCACATTCCGAGACCAGTTGAGGACACTGACAGCGTAAAACCACAAAGGCCAGGATAGGTAAAAGGTCATCGGCACCACTGTCAAACCACAGAGGAAGGAGGGAGTGGGTCCACAGAGGAAACAAATGAGGAAAACTAAATAGAGTGTACAGGCACATTATGATGACTTATGCTCCTAGGGGGACTAAATGGATACAAGATCATATGATTATGTTTTCAATCACATCCCTCTGTGGTCTGAATGGTATGCGTGTTCAGGACTGAAAATGATAGCTTTTTTTTCTTCTTCCACTCTTTATGAGATCTGTTGAGGACAAAATGCAGCCTGGGATGATGACAGGCTGATAGCATTCTCCCCATGTCTCGCCAGTCACCATTTGTTTATCAGGACTCACACGCAGGGCTAACTGTTTGCTTGCCCGCTTGCGTGAGAAGCCAGGCTGCTGGCCCTCGACTGACCCAAAATCGTGCAACCAGATATCCGGATTCGGCAGGTTCTCTGAGGTTTGGCGAGCTCATGTAACAACTAAAAGCTGGACCGCTCATACCCTCACACAATCGCCCTCAGTGGTATTGTCTTGAGTTCAGTACATTCCAACAACACATTGCCTCACCTAAAATAGGGAAAAATTTTGTAAAAATGTGGCCTGTGTTTGTCCACTGTCTTGATATTGTACGTAACAAACTAGTCCATTTGCGTGAACTATTTCGTTCGGCGAAATCGAACAAAGTTCCTTTTACATTGCTGACTCACTCTCTGTGTATTTTTTTTATTTTGTTTTTG
This sequence comes from Dunckerocampus dactyliophorus, assembly GCF_027744805.1. Taxonomy (NCBI): domain Eukaryota; kingdom Metazoa; phylum Chordata; class Actinopteri; order Syngnathiformes; family Syngnathidae; genus Dunckerocampus; species Dunckerocampus dactyliophorus. The sequence continues at coordinate 7,747,051 of NC_072823.1, forward strand.
ATTGCTAAATAACTCACCACGGGAAAGAAAAAGAAAGTTGCGAGTCCCAGAACTTTGATTAAAAAAAGGTGAGAAACAAAACTGAATCAAAGAAAGAACTCATAGCATCAAGAATAAGCTCCATCCTGGCAAAGAGAGCTCCGTTGTGGCTTCAACATTGCTCCCTCGGTCTATTGTGTTTTAAAAATAAATAAATAAATGATCGCTGTTTCGTGGTGGGGCCGCACGGTGGATTAGTGATTAGCATGTTGGCCACACAGTCAGGAGATTGGGAAGATCTGGGTTCGAATGTCCGTTGGGCATCTGTGTGGAGTTTGCATGTTCTCCCCGTGCGTTCCTCCCACATTCCAAAAACATGCATGTTAGGTTAATTGGCGGCTTTAAATTGTCAATAGGTATGAAAGTGAGAGTGAATGACTGGCAACCAGTCCAGGATGTACCCCACCTCTTGCCAGCTGGGATAGGATCCATCATACCCGCGACCCTCGTAAGGATAAGCGGCATAGAAGATGGATGAATGGATGTTTCGTGGTTGACTACGACCTATTATTAGTTTAAAAAAATGCATGTTTAAGCAAATTTTACATATTCTGCCCATTCTTGGCATTTCCAAGCATAAAAATGTTCAAAATGAACTACAATACAAATACAGTTTAAGGCAATACAAGATGTTGATGAACTGTAGTCTTCACTGGCCACTAGGGGTCACTAGTAACACGTACCAGACTCGATCGCCAACAACAGGCTTTTATTATTATTTGTCTCGCAACAGCCACAGTAATAACATAATAGTCATCATCATCATCATAATAACACAGACTGTCCGTACTCCAGCTAAACTCAAATTTAAAACTCTTACGACACTCCCTGTCCACACGTCTGGAAGACACACGAAACACACATGAGCACAAACCTTATTTATGTCTTAAATGGCTTAGTTTCTGTGATTATGTCTACTATATTGGGTAAAACTAGTGCAAAGTGACTATAGCGGTGTTATTTCATGTGTTATTTCGGGCTCTAATAATGGTAAAAATCCTATTTAGAAAGCCATAAACAGGTTTTCTGTGCTCTTAACTACAAAAATATTCTGTTTATTAATATCGAATCCTACATTTCAGAAATTCACTTATCGAGGCCAGGTCTGGAACCAATTAACTGCCATACACAAAGGATTACTGTAGTGTTCTCTTTCTCACAAAGTTTCTTTCTGTTGATGGTCTTTTAGCTCATTCCAGTGTTGTGCAGGTCTACAATCGTGTCCCTGAGGTCCTCTGACAGCTCTTTGGCTTTGGTGGAGAGGTTTGAATGGAAGCAAGTGTTTGTCTCACAGGTGTCTTCTGCTTTCTTAAACGGACAGGACTTATTTGTGTGTTGCCTGGACACAGTCCTGGTCTATGGGTGTCTAAATGCTTGCTGGTTGGCAGGGGATTATTATTATTTTCCCCCACTGTAGTTGTTTACTCCTTCACTTTTACGTTCAGCTTGTCACCTTGGAAATGAAAACTGCTGTGTGGCCCAGTTTCCAAAGAGAGGGCATATCACACTCTATGTTGCAATTCATGGCTCCATAAACAAACGGGCAGCACTCATGTATACAGTAGGGATGGGTACCGAATTCAGTACTTTTTTCAGTACTAATGAGTACTGATTCACGTGAAATCAAACGGTACAAAATTTAGACGGAAATTAATTTAATTTCTGCATTAATAAGAACAAAAGACTATGTAGTTAAGGGTATTCATGTCGAAGAAATACAGTATGTGAAAACTGCGATGTTACAATACAAACAGTTGGATGTTGTTTTGATATGCTTGTTCAAGTTTATATACAGTATCTAAAATATATGTTACACTGAACAATTTTGAGATTTCATGGAGCCTCAGACCGTATAGGAAAGATACACTAATTGGAATGTACTCCATACCAAAGCGCCGCCACACACACACACACACACATGCACGTGCACACGCACACACACTTGGACACTGTCTGAGCCAAGCCAGTTTATCTTAGTCTCGTCAGACCACAGGACATGGTTTCAATGATTCATGCTCTTGGACCGCTCGTCTTCAGCAAACTGTTTTCGGGCTTTCTCAGCATCAGTAGAGGCTCCCACATGGTTTGAGCCAGGGGTGTCCAAAGTGCGGCTTGCGGCTGTTTTTTTTTTTATTGGCCCACGCCACATTCTAAAAATCTAATTTAACATGAAAACTAAAAAAAAAAAAAAACCCCGACAACAGGAAAAATTTAAAAAAACAGATGTAATTTTACAAGAATAAGGTCAAAATATTAAGGTCAAAAACTAGCACTAAAGTTACAGTTGAATATTTTCATGAAGTTTCTTTATTTGCATATGTTGATATGGACATCATCTTTGGTGGTTCAAACCAACATTTATTGCATAATTGCATGCAATTGCATGCTGAACACAGGTCCGTTTTCCGGTGGGCAAAAAAAAAATTCCTCCAAAAAATTAAAGGGTTAAAATTTAGGGTCTCAAGGGAAGCAAAATGAGAATTTTTGTTCTTCTAGGCTGCGATACTCAGAATAACCCTTTGTTTCACGCTATTTGCACTGGGGTAATGGATGTAAGTTTTTGTCAACTTAGTCCTCAACATGACCTCTATTTCTTTGGATGCATAGTTGCACTCTCCTCCGCATGTCCTGCACTGCTCACCTGATCATTCCCCTGTCCCTCCGGAGGATGTTAACTTCAGCCCTGATTTGCTGTTTAATGTTGTCGAGGTCATGTGGTGGTGTCACGTACACTTTTGATTTGAGATGGCCCCACAGAAAAAAATCCAGTGTGTCAAATCAGGTGACCTCGGGGGTCATTCCACTGGGCGGTTCAAAGCAACAACCAAAAAAGATCTGTCAGCCGATCAGTTACAGTTCTCCTCCGGTGTGATGGATCTAGGACCCACCAAGCACGTGCCAACCGACCATTACCTTGAAAACAAAAACGGGGCATTCCTCTGAGAGTACGTACGACATGCTCATTCAACATTCGGAGATAATCGTTGATGTTGTTTCGGAAAAAGTACGGTCCAACAATTAAACCATTTCCAACGAGACCAATCTTGTCGGAATAATCTGGGTATTGCAGCGTAGAAGAACAAAAATTCGCATTTTGCATGACAGTTTATGACTTTTCTTAAATTTTACCCCTTTAATTTTTTGGAGGACATTTTTTTTTGCCCACCGAAAAACGGGCCTGTGTTCAGTCATAGTCGTGCAATTATGCAATAAACTTTGGTATAGACTAAATGTCCATGATGTCCATACCAACATATGCAAATTAAGAAATTTCATGAAAATATTAAATTGTAACTTTATTGCCTACTTTTTGAGAGTCTACTTTTTTTGGATACCCCTGGTCTGAGCATCGGCGCTGCTGTTTTCTTAAGCCACCTTCTACGATGATGCAGTAATATGCCCCAAACAGAGAGGTTTCGCCTGCACATCAAAATGCTTATCAAATGCTTTCAATATGATTTCCAGTAAACAGACTTGATCAACTGTTCTATGAAATGTAAAACAACAACTGGCACTGTGTGGGTTTTGTATTCATTGTTCATTGGCTAAAATACAGACGGTAATCTTCTCAAGGATTAACAATAGGCAGGCATTCCTCTGTGCCAATGTGTCATGTACTTTGTGAAAGCAGAACAATGCAAATTGACTATGCAGAAATGTGTGTTCTTCCATTGTGACCCACTCAGTCTTTGTCTGAGACTCTGTGCTTCATTCAGAATTCCACAAACTTCCACAAACCCTTTCTCTCTTGCTTAAGCTCCTTGTTGGTTCCTGGATTAGCTCCAAAACCAGACAGGATGACCCACTTTCAGGTTTGGCCAGCATTGGAAACTCTGTAGGGGGGCAAAAGGCCTTGGACAACCCCCTGCTGTGCCACGTCTAACTGGGCAATGATGAGACCTGACAGGGAAACCTTCACTGCTCTGCTCGGTAAATGATGTTTGGGTTCTTATCACACAACATCACCATTGTTCAAGTGCACTACGGAGATGTCCTACTTCCCGCTTTACACTTTCCAGAAAATACTTTTTTTCCACAAAAAACATGGCAGAAGTAATGTTTTACATACATGGCAGCTGTTTTGGGTGCAGAATCCACTTCATGGAAGCATCTGTAGTCTTCAGCACATGCGCAGATCAGGCGTAATGTCCTCACTGGAATAGACAAGAAAAAACAAAAATCAAACACAATCATTAGCTACATTCCAAGAGCAGTTTGAGTTGCCCTCGGGGAATCTCTGCCGCCATCATAAGTGTCCATAAGGGTCCAAAAAGCTTCAGTAAGCTGATCTACCCTTGGAAGACTGCCTCAGAGCAGGAACCTAACACTGTGGGTCCCACCATCACCCTTCAATGACAAGCGGAAACCCAAATTTTTTAATTTTGTCAATTCAAACTTCTCAAATATCTTATTTTGAAAGGGACTACAAAAGTTATGTGCTAACTTTCGAATGTGAACAGAAATTCCCCCACTTAACCGAACGTGAGCTGCAGCAGTGAGATGCTGTCTCTCTCTGCAGCTGTGTGTCGGACTGACGGCACACGTTAAGCCCACACTCGATATCCGTATCCATATCTGTACTCAGAGTGGGTGAGGTATAAACCAGAAGTGGGCGTGGTTGAACCGGAAATGGGTGGGGTTAAATCTGTACATTATTTAAGTCTGACATTGATGTGAATGAGGCACCGATCAACTCCTGTCAAGTCTGCACAGTTTGTCACTGGAGGGGTGGTTGCTGTGTGTGACTGGCCAATTACAGAGTGTTAAGAGTGAATACATAATGAGTATTTTCTTTCATCACGATTACATTTCAAGCTCGTTTCATGCTTGTATTCGGCAAAAAGGCATTATCCGTAAGGCTCATCCCTAGTCATGACCTACATTTTTTTTTTGCCCTCAGGAGAGGCCTGCGATCCACTGAAAATGGCTCTGCGATCTAATTATAGAACTATAAGAGAACTATCCAATACATCAGGGGTGCCCTTGCATCCTTTTCTTTTTCACTATGTGGCCTTCACTGGCACAGAGGCAAAACCTGCTTGTCCGTAGCAACCCAACACCTGAGCCATTTGTATTGGTGCTGAAGAAAAGGTAAAATGCTTACCAATACATTCCAACTTTCTTTGTGGGCAGCAGTCTTTTGTGAGAAGCTTGAGCTCCTGAACAGCACACTCATAAGGGTAAGAACCTTTCAGTGTGTGAGGGTCCAGGGGGAACAGTGTCAAGGGTACACCAAAATCGACAGGTGAAACATCCTGAAAGAGTTTCATTCGGATTTCACAGGAGAGTTCCCTTTCTCTGTGGACCTTCCTGAAATAGAAAGTCAATAAAGAGCTGTTACATTCAATATTATATTCAAAATGGCCAAATGTTTTGACTCATGGGCCACAATGGCCACAAAAAAAACAACAAAAAAAACGATATATATTTTTGGAAAAGCATATCTGAAAGCACAGAACGCCACATATTGAAGAGCTTTAACGCCATCTGCTGGTCAGTAAGAGAGCTTGCACTAAAGAACTCTGCTCCTGGCCTAGTGTGGACCATTTTTTTGTTCTTTTATGTAATCGTTTTAATGCTTTCATTTTTCTCTCTGTAATAATAGATGTAAAATGGTGACTTTACTGACTAAGAAGAAATGATAAGGAGGTTTATAGTGGCAACAAAAACCAAACAATACGCACAGAGAACGCATCAGCAGGGGCGGACCTACCATTAAGGTAAAGTAGGCAATTGCCTTAGGCCCCCAACCAGCTGCTCCCACCCCATGCAGCACGGGCCAGGGCCCCCACTGCCAGCAGCAACCATATACAGTATATAGTAGTCATGTATAATTATGTTAGCATACTAAACAAATAACAGAACAAAAAAGAAAGCCATCTGAAAGCTAAATTCATATTATCTACCCTCCTTTCCCCCACACAATAATGGACTCCATGATGACGATGGCAATGCACCTTTGTGAGAAGCTAATTGTGAAGCTACTTGAAATGAAGCGAATTTACCAGAACGGGTTGGAGAAGAGGAAACGGTGAGAGGACGCCAAAAAATATATTGCCTCATTGCCGAAGGTCTCAAGATTCTTTACAGTGTTGAAAAAATGTCAACGAGCCGGCGCTAACTACTGAGGACTTTCAGTTGAGTTCCAGTCCGCTTCTGGATGCTGAGTTTGGTGCTGCGACACCTCATGCGTGAAGTCCAGTGAGAAGTTACAGCAACAAGTAGGACTTTCTTTCTTTGACATTTATGTAATGAAAAACATGGACATTAATATGGATGTACTTCAACAAGATAATGAGCATCCACACATTATGTAGTTGTACAAATATAAAAAAACTCAATTTGATTTCTCTCTCATGGAAGGCATGGAAAGGGGGAGAAAGCAATAGTTTGCAAAGTGTTTATGCCTGTGAGAGACCGAAACAGGGAGAATTTGTGTTCAAAGAGAGAGGTGTTCACATGTGTGTTGGGGGAGAGGAGTAATGGTAGGTGTGTGAACTATTCAGACATACATATTTTGAAGCACTCTACACCTGAGATGCTTCACATGTCTCTCTGACACATACATTAACACCCCCTCTCCCTTTGAACACAAACTTTCCCTGTTTCTGTCTCTCTATCTCACACACATAAACATAAGTCCTCTTTGCAAACAACTGATTTTCCATGCCTTCATCCTTACACTCTGCATAGTTATGACTGTTGGCATATATTGTTTAGTCATTGCTTTTGTTACATTGTAACTGTTCATATTCACCCTCAATACATGCATAGTCTCTTTCTACTTTCTCTCTGAAACACACACACACACGCATCTGTTGTGATGATGTCTCGGTTGTTTGGAATTTTGACACTGGTTTTATATCTGAAAGTTTATTTTCTCATTCTGTTCACCCCGTATTAATTTAATGCAAGGTTGCAAGGTTGTATATTGATAGGGGCCTTTGAGGATGCCTTTCCTGCTTTTTTGTGTTAAAAGAACATATGAAGAGGGCCCATGGCTGTGTTCGCCTTAGGCCCCAAAATTGTTAAGTCCGCCACTGCGCATTAGTAATCATATAATAACGTTAAATATCGTGGTAGTTCACCATATCGATATTTTGTCACACTTCTATTATACGTATACATATTCTTTCAATACACCCAAATTGATGAAAAAAAAAAAAGAGAATGGCACAAAATGTCGCTATCATCTCTGAAGGTTTAAGACATGGGTGTATAAAGTGTGGCATGGGGGACATTTGCGGCTCTCGACTGCTTTTTTATTGGTCCATAGTACATTCTAAAAATATAATTTAACAAGTCAAAACAAAACAAAAAAAACCTAGAAAAAGTCATAATTTACGACAATAATGTGATATAAGGAAAAACATAATTTTAGCAGCATAAAGTTAAAATATTAAAGAAAATATATAATTTTTTAAAGCTGTAATAATATGAGAAACAAAACAAAATAAAGTTGTAATTTTTGGAAAATTAAGTTGGGGACAAAGTTGTAATAATATGGGAATAAAGTCATAACATTACAAAAATAAAATTGACAAAGAAGAAAGAAATATTTGGAAAAAAAGGAAAAAATGGGAAAAAAAGAGCAAAGATCGAAGCTGATACCAATAATACGCTTTTTCACCTTTATCATAAAGCTGAGATGAAGTTTTTTCTTGAAATCCTTTCATTTTTCATCATGTGGACCTTACTGGAAAAAGCTTAGACACCCCTGGCTTAAGACAAGGGAATGTCAAGCATTGAAAGAAAGTACCTGAAAAGAGCTACTAAGGCGCTCCATAGGGGAATGAAGAAGGTCTCCTCAATGCTAGCGAGGCACAAGTCCTTATAGCTGGCTGTGTTAAGACATTCGAAGGACAGCAAACACAGTGATAGAAGCTGCTCTGAAATACAGAAAGGAGAATATTTGAACAACACAGCATGATGTCACTCTACAGTATATGCCTGCAAGCATCATCTCTTTATACAACCCACCAATGGCTATATGTATGTCTTTGACAATGGCCTTCAGGTGTTGTTTTAGTGCTCTCATCTCCAGCTCTGAAAAGTGCTCCTCATCCAGCCCCGAACCAGTGGGGTGATCAGTGCCTAGCTCTGATTGGAAGCAAGAGTCTTTAGTGCTGCTGTTTAGCGGATCCCAGTCTATCTTGTTCAGGAACTGCTCTAAGTCTTCAAAGGAGTTCTCACGCTCTACTGTGATGTGTGGGTCAGGCCCCTTCTCTTGCCTGTCGTCATCTGTAACAAAGTCACGAGAGAGCGACAGCGAGAGCGAGGAGTCAGTGATGAAGCTCTGGTTACTGCTTATAGTCCTGCCCGGATTCCTCTGGGCCTCTGTATAGTGATGCAGGCATGACAGATAATGATGTATTAAAAAAAAAAAACCCAAAGAAGTCATCAAATATTAAAACTGCACTAACAGTGCTAGAATGTGCTGAATTTGATGAGTATGTTGAGCATGAGCATGTTGAACTGTAGCTTCAGTACATGAAAGCTCACAGCAAGAGAGTAAGACCATATTGGATAAACCGGAAAAAAAGCTGAGCTTCACTGGCACTGGCACTGACAGAAGCCAGAGGAGTGAGCTGATGAATTAAATGTATGTCAGACCCCAATGAGCTTCCCCTCTATCAAGGACCAGCAGCCGCCACTTTTATAAGCCCTACCTGGATGTGTAGGGTTGTGACTGCTGTTAGATGGTCTCCCTGGTATTACATGGCTTGTTGCTAGTCCTTTACTGACAATGGGGTAAAGCTTGTTGTAAATGCAATATTGGTGTTTCTTCAGCAGCTTCACCACTGGATGATCAGAACTGCTGGAGACAAATGACAAAAATGAGTAAGTGGTTACATAAATAAAACTTGTAGGGATTACTGAAAGCACGTGCGCGAGTGCGGCCTGGGGCCCATTCTAAAAATACAATTTAACAACAATAAAAAAAGAAAAAACAAAAATGGAAAAAAATTATTTATTTTTGAGAATAAAGTCAAAATATTAAGAGAAACACATTTGAATATATCATGAAAAAAGCCTTAATTGTACAAGAATAAGGTTGCAATATTATGAGCATAAAGATGAAATGCTAAAAGAAAAAAAAAACAAAAAACTTTATTTTTTTTTTAAAGGACGTAATATGACCGCAGCAGCTCTGTTAGATATGAGTGAATGTAATGTGAAAGCAACGGCTAGTTTCCTATTCTGTTATGTCAACAACCACTTATGTTGACATCAGCCAGCCAGTCCGAGGGGCGTCAACATAAACGGGTTCAACTGTTTTCATATACAGTTGTCCCTCGCTACATCATGGTTCCAATATGGGTCCCTCCCTAACTCTATTGTAGGTTTTCAAAAACAAATTAATTAATAAATGATGGCTGTTTCATGGTTGGCTATGGCCCATTATTAGTAAAAAAAAAATAAAAAATTGAAATACAGAAATACAAGCTTAATGTAGTATTCTGCTCACTACGTAATGTCACAAAACATTGCTGAGACATGACACTACATCACATTACCTAGTGCATGTAGTCAGCCATAGCACCTCTGACAAAATAGAGTGAAATTCTCCTCCCAGTCCATGCGGAAGTGGTATGTTTTTGGCTTCTTATTTTGCCTTTCTTCCCCACTCCATTTGAAACCCTTTCTTAAAGGGATATTTCAGATTTTTTTTACATGAAGTTGTATGACGTAGCCTCATCAACAGTGTAGTCCACCAACAGCAACTCACCCCCCACTTGGTCTCCTAAGTCCAGTTCTGGTCAGATTTTGGTGATGAAGAACGTAGTTTCAGGTAGTCGCTGGGGTTTCACAAGTAACACCGTCGCCTCTCCATTCTTGTGTATGTGACGAAGACGTTCGTGTCTGCTTCCACTGTGCTTCCACACGTAAACAAGATGGCCACGGCGCTTCGTAGCGGACGTAGATGCGAGCGTCTTTGTCACATACACAAGAATGGAGAGCCCTGGAACTATGTTCTTCATCATCAAAATCCGACCGGGAACTGTATTTATGAGACCAAGTGGGGGGTGAGTCGCTGTTGGTGGACTACACTGCTGATGGGGATGTCATAGAACTTTATGTAAAAAAATCCAATCTATCCCTTTAGGTTCAGAATAAATAAAATGGAGGCAAACTAATTAGCTCGCTAGCATGCTATGCAGCGGTGGCCATCAAGTATTTCAAGCTTTTTACCTGAGGAGATAGGAAATCAAGCCAGACACGAGAGTTACATCATCAGGATTCTTCTTCAAGTTGGCTTTCCATAGTTTGGGCCAGTCCTAAACAAGGAAATTTTTTTTGAAAAACATGAAATACACTTTGGAAAACAAACTTAAAAGGCCCTGTCCCTCTTTGGCTCCAAACGACACTTTTTTCAACTACAAAATATAAGAACACTACCACCGGTTAGCATATGCTACTAGCTGTGCTCGAAACGAACAGACTGAATAAAAAAATGTTTATATTTGTCACAATTCAAAGTTAACCCACAACACAAATAAAAGGATTGGCTTTCATGCATATCATATACACACACACACACACACACACACACACACGTCTGTAGCGCATGCAGGTACACAAAAGCCGTCTCAGAGAAACAACAGCCAAATCGTCAGTCATTGGGCATTTATTATAAGCTATACAGTAATCCTTTGTTTATCACGGTTAACTACTTCCAGACCCGACCGTAATAAGTGAATTTCCACAAAGTAGGATTTCTTATATATAAATCGTGTTACAGCATAGACAACCTGTTTACCACCTTCTAAATATGCTTTTTAACATTATCAGAGCCCTCTAGACTAACATCCCTAAAGTCACCTTTACAGAAACATACACAGGACATAAACATGATTCGTGCTCGTGTTTGTTGCTCTAAATGTGCTCTGGTGCTAGGGGAGCTGAGTGGCGAGCAGACAGGAAGTGAGGTCGGGGGTTCAGAATTGAGATTCAGCTTGGTGTGGGTTACGGCTACAACAATAGCTTGTGTTGGGGATTATTGTGCCTGTTGTGAGATCATTCAGCCCGTTGTTCCGCCAATCAAGTCTGGTGCTTGTGTGTCTCACCCAACATGACAGTGACATTACAGACACCTAGTGACCAGAATACTACATATCATCACCACATCTCTGAATGCGTCTTCTGAATGTCTTATATTTGTATTTTATGTCATTTAGCCATTTTATGCTTGAAAATGCTTCGCTTAGGTAAAAAATACATAACATTAGCTTTAGTATGCATTTTCTTTGTAATAATAATAGGGCTGTATTCAACCACAAAACATTTATTTACATATTTGTGAAAAATCCATGATCGAGCACAGCCGCAAAATTCAAAGCGTAAAGTGGTGAGGGATTACTGTACGTTCAATGATAGCTAACATTAGTTGTTATATCATTAGCTGACAAAAAAAGATAACTCATGCACATGCGTGTGTGTTACGTGAGGCGTGGCTTGCAACATCTGACCAGGAAAAGGACTATACACATCAGAAGGTTAGCGCCCACCTTCAAAACTACTTGTGTAACCATTCTTTGGCTCACACAAGAAACTGCTTTTATTCCAAATCATTATTATTCTGACTTTGATATCTTGATTCTTTTTATAAGTTTGTGTAAACTTATAAAATATATACAGCAGACTGTGTTTCCTCTTGAGGGCTCATCCATTCATCCATTTTCTATACCACTTATCCTCACTAGGTTCAGAGGCAAGCTGAAGCCTAAGGGATCACAGTATAATAAAGAAATACAACTTACATGGTCTTGCTCGTACTCCAAAACATTGGTGTAAAGAATGCGCTGCTCCTGCTCCTCTGGCGTCATTGCTCCGGATGCTGCAAATCTCCTGGTCCACACAAAGGACACACATACATGTCAAAAAAACTGCAGGGCTCCAGGCTGCGACTAAATGGTTGCATTTTGCGACCAAAATATGAGACACTGTGAATAAATTTGTCATCTACTCGTACAGGGGCGACCAAATACAATTACGCGTAATTACGCGTAAAAGTGCGTATCTCGTATTGAGTTGACAGGGGACGTCCCTTATTGCCATGAGAATAAAAAATAGTCTGTGAAATGTGTTGTCAATTGACGACAGCTTGTCACAGTCTAAGCCAATTGATGCCAGCATGTGTGATCGCTCACGCTCGACTCGTATTAAAGTTCCACCATTCTACCATCTTTATTTATACATTTTGCTTGGCTCTACTGTCTCTCTGGTGGTAGCTTGCTAGGTAGCTATAGTTTTCCACCGAGTCTCTGGTCACATACTTCACACTATATAAATAATGTATTTTTTTATTTAATATTTAAACTTTCTGCTACTAAAATTATGTTATTTTTCCTCATAATATTGCAACGTTATTCTCGTGAAATTATGACTTGTTCTCATTAGATTACAACTTTATTCTTGTAAAATTACTGCATATTTTTTCTATTTCTGCTGTTACTGTTTTTGTATTTTTTAGTTTTCTGGTTAAATCACATTTTTAGAATATGCCACACACCGCACTTTGGACACTTTATACCAAGAAATGGCTTGTTTACCATGTTAGGGAAGATGTTGCCCTGCAATTACCACTGTTGCTCAGCATTTTCCAAGTTTATCATTTGTCACCACAAAATGATTAAGACATCAATGAGGGAACTATCTGACAAATGGAACTGGAAAAGTTGCATACACTGGAATTTCAAAATAAGATCTTACACGTACAGTACCTGTTGGCTTCTTCCTGCAACCGTAACCTTCTTTCCTCCATCTTCCGCTGGAGCTGGTATTACAAAAAGCATTAAAGAAATCTCCTGGTATCGTCATCATCGTTACGTGAGTTTAGTTGAGGTGAATCAAGTGTTTAAATTTTTTTTAATAGTTCCTTTTTCCGTAGAACCTTTTCAAATTCCTTAGGCTTTTGCAAAATCCTGCTGCGTTTCCACCAAAATTAACCTGGAAAAAAAAGTTCCCTTGAGAGGCCACAAAAAGTCCAGCTAGCCAGTGGGATCTCTTTCAAAAGTTCAAGGAACTTTTTGTGGGTCAATCTTACACTGAAAAAAGTTCTTGGTAATTTTGGTGGAAAAGGGGCTCTAGATTCAATATTTTGTCACACAGGATGGAGGATTTGTTGCATCACACCTCTTGATGACCCCAATGATCTTTCTTTGCAAAAGTAAACAGGATGAGCATCTTAGGAGGCTTGAATGCAACATAAAAATGGCGTTTCTTAAATGGAAGCAACAGAAGGATACTGCCTCTTGTCTTGCTTTGGCTATGATGAGGTTCTCCATCATCTGCCGCTGGAGAGACAGCGTCTGTATGAGACCAAAAAAATGGTTATTTCATGTGTACTGTAAGATAGAATTTAACAATAAAATTAATTTAAAAAAGCAAACATGGAAAAATCTGCAGTAATTTTACAAGAATAAAGTCCAAATATTAAGAGCAAAAAGTTGTCAACTGACAAAAAAAGGTTGCAATTTTCCGAACATAATATTACGTTGTGAAATATTGTGAAATAAATAATTAGCTTTTGGCATTGTCAAATATCCGTTGCTTCAAGGAAACAACTTCCAATATACCCCAATTTTAAAATAATACCTTACGTTTATGTCACGTACAGCCTGAGAAATTAGTGATTTTAGTCTCCATTTTTTTTTTTACTCAAAAACAGTATTTATTTAGTGAAATAATATCACACCTATAATATTTATTCAGTAAATAATCATGTCGTTTTCAGAATTATTTCAACTATGGTTCTCAATGTACTAGAAGTTACCCAGTGGCAGAGCCAGACATTTTTCATTGGAGTGGCCAATGTGGTACCATTACTCACATAGGGGTGGCAATAAGTTGATGCCTGAAATATCTAGATGGCCAGTGGGGTGGCCGGGGAGTGGCCAATGGTGGCCACAGCCAGTAGCTCCGCCACTGAAGGTACCTTATGGCATAGGTTCCCAAAGTGGTTCCCAATTGTCATTGGGAGTACGTGAATAAAAATGAAAAACAATTAGTGCCCAACACTCACAATTATGAGCGCACTTGAACGCCTCATAGCACAGAGTGCACTGTCATAGCAGAAAGATGGAAGGAGACACGGCATGAAGTTCTTCATTGCTCTGTGTGAGTTTTATGAATAAGTAAGTAAGTTTGATGATTATATTGTGTATTAAGAGTGGTTAATCTTGAAGGTTTCATTTATATTGGTGTTCCAATCCCCGCACTGTGAAAAACTGTTAATGTACTGTATGTGCGTGTCAGGATGAGAGAGTTAAGATTCCCCTGAAAATGAGGTTTTATTGTTGCTTGTATGTATTTTTGTACTTTAGATACTGCTTAATCATGTTTGTTCAACTTTGCGTTTCAATTTGGTATCAAATTAATATGCAGATTTAAATCATAGCATTGCAAGTGGACAAAAGTGAAGCTCAAGTTCAACCCATTCAAAGGGAAGGATCCCAACATCTGGCTGAAATAAAAGATATGTTGGACGAACACTTACTTTATTTATCTCCAACAGAAATTCACATCTTATCTATTTATTAGTGCTCATGTAAAACTTTTAACAGAATTTGACCATGCACAATACAAATTTTTGAACCAGAATTACTTACTATAAAAATGAATTAACCAATTAATCATGTTTAATAATTCAATTTATTGAAATGTAAACACGTTTTATGTTTTTTAAGTGTGCAGCAGTAGGGGGTACATAGCTTCAAGTCAAATGCCAGAAGGGGTACGTGACTGTAAAAAGTTTGGGAAACACTGATGTACAGTAAATCCAATTAATCTGTTCCGCACACCCACAAATTTTAACGCTATTCGAACAAGTTTGCATTGGGAGAGTAATGTTCTTCTGATGAGCTGGGCTATAAAATCCTCCATCTTGGCAGTCAAATACAATCATTCAGCAGAGCATAAAAATATCTTTAATGCATTTGACTTGTTGCTGACTCCAGCGCTAGCTGGTGCTGCTGTTTGTGTAATTCAATAAAGTTAAAAAAACAACAACTTTTCCTCTTTGTAGAACGAGAGCAGCGACAAGCACCTTCCTGGTGGAGTACTATGGCGCCTGCCCTATGACATTTCTGTGTATTAGATTGCAAGAACAATGATGTCACACTTACATTAAATACATTACACAAGCTGTAGAAAGTCCTGGCGTATAATAAATGTTTCTGCAAACAGTATATTATTGGTGACATGTTGACAAACAGAAATGAACATCCGAGTTAGCGTACTCAGTGTAGTGCGGTAGACTCAGCTTGTACACTAAAGCTGAGAGGAAAGACTGTCCGCAGCCTCATCTCAGGATAGTGACATGACTTGTGTTTTTTTTTTTTTAAGGTGTATTCATTTTCTACTGTACACTATATGATTTTCCAAAAGGCTTCAAATTTTTGCAGCATTCCTCTTAATTATCTTCTGTCTGTTATAGCATTGAAAGATCTGTGAATGAACCACTTAAAAAACAACGTAAAATTGACCAGCTTCAGTACACATGTACAATACACACACGCACACACACTTACTAAAGATGTCTTCTGATAGGCCTGACCAGGTGTGAGTCTTGCCAGGCGAGCCTCATAATTGGCTTTTAGTTTCTGATTCAAATGTGAAGCTTCTTCAATGGGTGTCAGCTCCCTGAAACACACACAATATATAAAACCTGTTTAAGACCTTCCAATTGTGGTTTTTACCATTTTTAAGCCATCTAGACATGAAATAACACCCCTACGGTCACCTTTATACTCCTATTACCCAATATAGTAGACATGATAAGCGATAATAAGACATAATAACTGTCATTATGCACTACTGCTGGCTTTGTTTACAACACATTGCGTGACTCTTATGCGCAGGCTATGAGATCACTGCAGGGACACAAGAGACGGCCGCCACTTGAAGCACAGCAAGCTACCGAGCCAACTAGTTAACCTCCAATTTATTTATTGTAAACTTAAGAAAGGGTTTCAAACGGAGTGGGGAAGAAGGACAAAGTAAGAAACCAAAAACTTACCACTTCCACACAGAATGGGAGAACTTTTTTCAATCTGTCATGTCGGACATGCCATGTCTGAGAATACTACATAGGACTTGTCTTTCCATAATTTTTTTTTACTAATAATAGGGCTATAGTCAAGCACAACACAGCTATCATTTATTAATGAATACATTTTTGAAAGAGTATGATAGAGCTAGGAGCAATGTTCGAACCGAGATGTAGCGAGGGACGTACCTCGGTTTTCGTTACTAATTCATTCCAAAACGTCATTCATTAGGACAAAATAAAAACCTAATTAATCCATTCCAGACCCCCAAAAAGAAGAACAAAAAAAATACATTTAATAGAGAATAATTATAGTTTTACATAACTTTTTCACTTTCGATACAATACTGATATTGCAACCTTGAATATTGATACTGATATTAATCCGAAATCAACATGAATCATGTGATAGAATCATATGTATTTTATTATTTATTTTGTAGTGTGGAATATTAGAAAAGCAGCAATCATACATACTTTTATGACAAAGGTTTGATCAAGTGATATTACTCAAACAGAACAATCAGCAACAGTAGATATGAGAAAAACTTACCCATTTATTTCTTTATGCATGTGAGGTATAGTTTTATCCACAACGTAGTGGCGGCTAGACATAATATAGCATGGTTCCAAGTTCTCAATGAAGCATTTCAACCCGACATTTCTCACCACCAACAAGGGCTGGCTCTTTTCTGTTAAAGTGAATTACTTTGTGCCGTCCTGTGGGAGTTTCCCGTGTGATGCCGCTTCATGTTCGCAGTGAGGTTGGTCATAGTAAATTTCCCCAGTGTTGTGCCACCATGATAAAAAA
The DNA here is from genome assembly GCF_027744805.1 of Dunckerocampus dactyliophorus. Lineage (NCBI taxonomy): Eukaryota > Metazoa > Chordata > Actinopteri > Syngnathiformes > Syngnathidae > Dunckerocampus > Dunckerocampus dactyliophorus. The sequence goes on from NC_072823.1 coordinate 7,763,952, forward strand.
CTTGTGGATGACAAGTTTTGCACTAAACTGCAATGTCTTTTTACTGCCAATTGGCCGACATTACTCCTGCTCCTTGCTACTTTGTTAGCAAGCTAGCAAACACTGTTATTTGTCATCACATGGGCTCTATCCGGTTGCGACTGGATAGATGTGCTGGGGCAGAGTCTGAAATGGACTGCTTACATCAGGAGTGCCAATTTTGGAGATGTAAGATGCAGGGCGATATAATCCAATATTGTATTTTTTTCGGATCGGGACATCCCCATTTTTACATGCAGAAAACAATGTGAAATAATTACAAATGAGGAATGGATGGAACTTATTGTTAATGAGGACTTCACTTCGTTCACTTCACGTCTTGTTAAGATGGAATTCAATGGTGTTTCTCACCTTCTTTATCAAAACACTGGCACTCCCAACTTTCTTTGGCCCCGTTGCGGGTTATTTAGCTGTCGCACTCCATAGAAAAATTCATGGACGGTGAATCAACAATGTGTACGGTGCTTTGTTTGGCTCCTCCGTTTGGCAAAATGACAAGGACAGGACAGGACAGGACAAACAGACTTGCAATCGTATACAATAACCGAGACGGTGTACGAAAACCAAGTTTGACTGTATTTGTTTGTTTCTTTTTTTTTTTTAAGATTCGGTTATGTGGATTAATAACAAAAACCAAGGTACCACTGTACTGTAGTAAAAATAATGTGAACGGTGTACTCACTTTTGTCAGTAGTACCATCTGACCATTTCTCTCATATGTTGCTCTCTTAGATAAAAAAAAACAGACCCTTACTTTTTGCTTGTATCCTGCAACACCACTGTTTGGAGTCTTTGGAAGACATCAGGAGGCAGGAAAGGGGGGCGCAACCGATCGTCAACCTGGCGCTGACAAGTATTTGCAGGACTGGCTGCTTCCTGCTCAGTGCCAACAGGAGCTGTGACGGTGGAGATGGGATTTAAAAAATGGTGAAATATCATGTGACTTTCATTGGATTACTTTTATGTGTGGCGCATCAGGAAGGCTCCAGCATGGTAGGATGGTAAGGTAATTGTAGCAAAGACAATCCGAGGGAGGAACATGACCTAACCTGCATTTATAACAATTGGAAGGCCGACAGTCTGATGACAGCTGAGAGAAGAGGAAGCAGGGGGGTCAGCAGTCTTCTTTACAAAGGACCTGGCTCTCTCCAGACACTGCTCAGCCAGTGTCAACATGCGCTCCACCTCCATCCCAACCATTTCCTTCTCTTCTGAGGCTAACCAGCGATAGTCGTGAATTGGAGATATGAAGAACAGAAAGTTAAAGTGAACACTTTGAAAAGACCAGACTAATGCAACTGTCCAATTTTAAAGTCATATTTGTAAAAATGTATATATATATATATATAATGTAGAGTTTGACCTTACTTTGTGACACAGCATCCTCCAAAAGGGTTTGTGATATGTAGCTGATTGTCCGAAGGTATTCACAGTAAGCGTCCTGCGGGAAGAACACAATACCTTAAGCAGACACAAAATGCAATTTCACTTTCAGCAAAAGTAGGTTTACCAGGAATATTTGAAGTAAAAAAATACATGGATTGATGGATTGCAGGCTTTCATTTGGTTGACAACATAAAACACAATTGCTAATGTTGAACGAGCAAATAATAACCCTGCTGAGGAATTCCGAGAGGCATTTCAACAACAAATTCCAACGTGTTTTTGCTCCAAATAACTATGACATCATGCATTGGCTCCTGACTTATGAGTAGTTGCTTCATAATCTACTATTGCAATCCAATTGTGTCCCATCTCAACATGCTTGTTGGAGTGGGACAAGGTGACGCTCTTATTGGAGTGCAGCAAACTAATATGTGATCATGCTGAGGTAGAATATGCTTTTTATTATACTGATTGATATTACTGAAGATGATGTTACATTTTTTGTTATTAGTAAAGTTACTTCAACTACTTCCACAATGTACAGTGGTGATCTGCTGAAAACATTCTGAACACTACTTTAACATGTGGTGTCCAAAGTCCTGCACGGGGGGAGTTTGTCGTCCGTAACTTGTTTTTTTATTGGCTGGCGGCATGTTCCACAAATAAAATGAAACATGTCCCAAATCAGAATCTTACAAAGGATTAGGGATTAGGGCAGGGGTGTCCAAAGTGCGGCCCGCGGGCCATTTGCATCCCACGGCTGTTTTGTTATTGGCCCGCAGCACATTCTAAAAATATAATTTAACAAAAAAATTAAAAACAACAACAGCAAAATCAGTAACTTTGCAAGAATAAAATATTTTTAAAAAAAGTTGTAATCGAATGAGAAAAAGTCATAATATTATGAGGAAAAATAACATCTTTTTAGTAGCTTAAAGTTGAAATATTAAACAATTTTAAAAAAAGTCATAATATTCCATTCCATTCCATTCCATTCCATTTTCCTCCGCTTATCCGGGTCCGGGTCGCGGGGGCAGCAGTCTCAGTAGGGAAGCCCAGACTTCCCGGTCCCCGACCACCTCCTCCAGCTCCACCGGGAGGACACCAAGGCGTTCCCAGGCCAGCTGTGAAACATAATCCCTCCAGCATGTCCTAGGTCTTCCCCGGGGCCTTCTCCCGGCTGGGCATGCCCGAAACACCTCACCAGGGAGGCGTCCGGACTAGATGCCCGAGCCACCTCAGCTGGCTCCTCTCGATGTGAAGGAGCAGCGGCTCTACTCTGAGCTCCTCCCGGAAAACCGAGCTCCTCACCCTGTCTCTTAGGGTGAGTCTCGCTACCCTACGAAGAAAACTCATTTCAGCCGCTTGTATCCGCGATCTCGTTCTTTCGGTCATGACCCAAAGCTCATGACCATAGGTGAGGGTGGGAACATAGATCGAACGGTAAATTGAGAGCTTTGCCTTCCGGCTCAGCTCTCTCTTCACCACGACGGTCCGGTACAGCGACCGCATTACTGCAGACGCTGCGCCGATCCGCCTATCGACCTCACGCTCCAACCTTCCCTCACTCGTGAACAAGACCCCGAGATACTTGAACTCCTCCACCTGGGGCAGGACCTCAATCCCAACCCGGAGGGAGCAATCCACCCTTTTCCGACTGAGAACCATGGCCTCGGATTTGGAGGTGCTGAGTCTCATCCCAGAAGCTTCACACTCAGATGCAAACCGTCCCAGTAAACGCTGCAGGTCACAGCTCGATGAGGCCATCAGGACCACATCGTCTGCAAATAGCAGAGATGAGATCCTAGTGCCCCCAAACTGGACTCCCTCGACACCTTGGCTGCGCCTAGAAATTCTGTCCATGAAAATTATAAACAGAATCGGTGACAAAGGGCAGCCTTGGCGGAGGCCAACGTTCACCGGAAACAGGCTTGACTTACTACTGGCAATGCGAACCACGCTCCTGCTCCGGTTGTACAAGGACTGAATGGCACGTAGTAGCACGCCACCAATCCCATACTCCCGGAGCACCCCCCACAGGACACCGCGAGGGACACGGTCGAATGCCTTTTCCAGGTCTACAAAGCACATGTAGACCGGTTGGGCAAACTCCCAAGTACCCTCCAGGACCCTTGCAAGGGTGTAGAGCTGGTCCAGTGTTCCGCGACCGGGACGAAAACCACATTGCACCTCCTGTAGCCGAGGTTTGATTAACAGCCGTACCCTTCTCTCCAGCACCCTGGAATAGACTTTCCCGGGGAGGCTGAGGAGTGTGATCCCCCTATAATTGGAACACACCCTCCGGTCACCCTTCTTGAAAAGGGGGACCACCACCCCAGAGGTACTGTTCCCGACTTCCACGCAATGTTGAAGAGACATGTCAGCCAAGACAGTCCCGCAAAATCCAGAGCCTTGAGGAATTCAGGGCGAAACTCGTCCACCCCCGGAGCTTTGCCACTGGGGAGCATTTTGACTACCCCAGATACCTCAGCCACGGTGATGGAACTGTCCACGTTCGTATCCTCAGTCTCTGCTTCCTCCATGGAAGGTATGTCAGTGGGATTGAGAGGGGCCTCAAAGTATTCCTTCCACCGCCCAACTATATTCTCAGTCGAGGTCAGCAGGCTCCCGTAACCACTGTAAACAGTGTGGACCGGGCACTGCTTCCCCTTTCTGAGGCGCCGGACGGTTTGTCAGAACCTCTTCGAGGCCGACCAAAAGTCGTGTTCCATGGCCTCACCGAACTCCTCCCACACCCGAGTTTTTGCCTCGACCACCGCCGAAGCCGCGTGCCGCTTGGCCTGCCGGTACCCGTCAGCTGCTTCAGGAGTCCCACAAGCCATCCATGCTCGATAGGACTCCTTCTTCAGCTTGACGGCAGCCCTGACCTCTGGTGTCCACCATCGGGTTCGGGGCTTGCCGCCACGACTGGCACCGACCACCTTGCGGCCACAGCTCCGATCGGCTGCCTCAGCAATGGAGGCATGGAATAGAGCCCATTCGGACTCGATATCCTCGTCCTCCCCCGTCATAGTCATAATATTACGAGATACAAACAAAACAACAAATGAAGTTTACATTTTTGAAAATTAGGTAGCAGAAAAAGATGACGTTATGAAAATAAAGTCAAAATATGGGTCAAAATTACAAGAAGAAAACTTCCAGGAGTAAAGTTGACATAATTGAAAAGAAAAACCCCAGCAGAAATGGAAAAAAAGCTTTAATTTTACAAGAACAAAGTCAAATTATTACAAGACAAAAGTTGCATCCTTGCGAGAAAAAAAGTCACAAATTTACAAGAATGAACTTGTAGTATTATGAGGGAAAATAGTCATTTTAGTAGCATCAAAGTTGTAAGATTATGAGAAATAAAAAAAACAAAATATAATAGATAATAAAGTCATAATTTTTAAAAAATTATGTTAGAAAAAAGTTATATTATGGGAATAAAGTCAGAATATTACAAAAAGAAAATTAACAAAGATTATTTAAAAAGAAAATAAATAAATAGGAAATTTAAAAAAAAATGCAAAAAGGGGAAAAAAAGACCAAAGAACGCAGTTGAAATGATAGTAGGCTTTTTCACCTAAACCACAAAGCTGAGATGCAGTTTTTTCTTGAAATATATATCACTTCTTAGCATATCTTCACAAAATATCAAACGTTGCATCCTTTTCCCCTTTTCACTATGTGGCCTTACAATGTGTTTAATGCATGTAAAGTATGATATGTGTATACTGTACAGGGTGTACAGGGTAAACGAAAATTCTCATTTTGCATCGCAGTTTATGACGTTAACTTCAATTTTAACCCTTAATTTTTTGGAGGACTTTTTTTTTTTGCCCACCGAAAAACGGGCTGTGTTCAGTCATGCATGCCATTACGCAAGAAATTTTGGTATGGACATCATCCTTCTGTCCATACCAGCATATGGAAATAAAGAAATGCTATGAAAATATTCAATTGTAACTTTAGTGGCTACTTTTTGGAGGCTGTACTATTTGTAGAGACTTAGGTATAAAAGGTTACAATTAAGACGCTAAGAAATTAAGTTAAATGCTGTCAGATAAAAAGCCACCATACTTTATACTTATACTGCTGTATACTTAAAAAATACCACAAACTTTTGGATTGATGATAAGTGTTTAGCTTGTCTTGAACGACTTTTAATGTATTTTAAGGGAAGTGAATATAAAGTGTCCTCAACATTGGACAGTTCGGCTCTAAGTCAACATCAACTGGTGACCTAAACGACAGAAACGAAGACATGCGGGCAACTGGAAGGAGAAATGATGGACAAATGAGAACAGTAGTTAGTTTTGTGACGCGATAGCATAGTGTAGTGACAGCTTGCCATGACAGCTAGTTTACATAAACAGTAGCTTTCGTTTCATGAATGGCGCCTACCTTATGTCTGTTTCCTCCGTCCAGATGTATTGCTATTTTCGCCATTTTCATGGCATTCTGAAGGGGCTTCACGTCAGCTGTAGCCATCTTCAGATGTTTACATTCCCATGTTTATTTGCAACCCTTCTACGACCGTCACTCCTCGACGCTCTGACAGCGACCTGGAAGTATATCTCGGCCGCCATATTGGCTAGGGCAGTGGTGTCGAGTGTTGCCAGATGGGAATTGAAAACTGATCTTAACAGAAGTTTAAAATTATCGTTTTTTGAAGAAAATTATCATACTGCGCCGATTTTACCATCTGCTCCCATCACACAGCACAACAGACCGTGTTTAGTATGGCTATGGCTTCAGTTTTACCGTTCAATAAACTAAAGGCACTGATGGAAAAAAGCTGCCACTGGGAGAACAGCACCCCCACCTGGCTGCAAAAAGGCACTTGAGACAGACGATACGCAACGTTTGTGCTTTAAGGGAATCAAACCGTTTAGTACACTGTGGTAGATTTCGAAATTATAATTTAAAGATGGGCGCGTGAGCCTCGTGAAGCGCTGAGGCTTTCCTTCAAATTGTGCCGGAACAGATTCGGAGCTTTGCCGCTGCAGTGAAAGCAACATTAGCGACATCCGGTGGAAGAAAGAAGTCAAAGCAACCTAAGTCAACGGATACTCCTTTTCCACACTTTCCACTGTGCTTTTAGGGAACTGGAATGAACAGGATGGAACACTGGTGGCCATTACTAATGCACAAAAAACCTCCCCAATGCTCTCCTTACAAAGCCGCATTGTTCAATAGCTTGGTGGTTATTATATATTTTGAGAGGTTTGCTGTACTGTAATCTTGATCTGACCCAGATATGTCGTTTTCTCACCCTGTCACTTTAGCTTGCCTTAAGTGTGAACTCACACAGCTGAGAAGTGAACAGGTGACGGGATAAGAAAGCGCATGCGTTCTATCACCAAACCTGGGTTGCTAGGATACCGCCATCCTCCTCCTTCAAAAACCTCGAGCGCACTCAGCTATTATCTCACGTCATGCATCACAAAGGTCTCTCATAGGACGTCAGGACACACTCTATCTGCAGGCCACCGGAATTCCTGACATTCTCGTGGCATGGCATGACGCTTGGCGGAGCTGCAAATTGAAGTCGTCTTGCCTGTTAAGTGAGGAAGACTGTGGTCCACGCTCTTTCATATCAGCATGCTATATTGCAAACCCAGTGAAAAAACATACGGTACTACGGTGGTCCTTGTTATGAATGCGTTCTGTTCATTCTGTTCAAGTCGAGTTTTAATATGTCGGAACATATACCAAAATTATCTCCTAAGTCACACTGTACACGGAGACATTTTTATAACAATTTTTGTTAAAATTAAGATGTGTTTTGTTGCAGCTGAGTGATGCATCAGCTTATTCCTCCAGCAAATATTGTCCGAGTACACATGCAATAATTGCTGTGACATGCTATCATTGGCCTAATATTTCATATTGCATTTTTTTCCTGATGCTCAGCTCAAAAAGTGCGCAAATCTGTTTTACTACGCCGTCTGAAAATCTCTTGGGAATGCTAGCGGATCAGTGCGACCTCAACGTAGCCACTCCTGTCGTAGTGCTGCTCACGCGGCCACCAGGTTCTCAAACTGTGGCGCTTTCATAGCCGATTTTAAGATGAAAATGTGGACATAGATTATGAGTTTATCTTAAGTTAACACGGTGATAAAACTGCTTTAAACGAGAGCCACATTCGTTGTACACGTAAAGCCAGACTTTTTCTAACCCACTAAAATCACTTTGCAGTATATCCCCCTGCTCAAATACCATTAAAAGACTCCAAAGCAACAGGAAGCTTTGTCTCCACAAAAATAGAATGTCATTTGAGTCTCTAAATGCACTATTTTGGCATTATGAGCTCATCTTTACACCTTTTACTAAAAAAAAAAACTTCAGATCTATGCAGGGAATGGTGTGACTATTCTAAAACACAGCGTTGTACCTCAGTCACTTCACACAAACACACTTTTCAATGGTGCACAACTTTAATAGTCTGTACAAACTCAAGACAATTCTTACCCAAGTTAAATTGTGAAGACCAACCAGTTAAGGCTATTGCTAGCACAGGCCCCCATGTGATACATTTGAGGACACAGGGCTCAGATCCTTGCACCCAGAAAGTAGAAGTACAATTGACAGTGAGCGAGAAGGTGGGTCAATTAGTATACGGCTTTGCTGACCTGTGGCACACAACCCGAGCACTAAATCTAAAAAGGGTGGTACAAAATACATTGGCATAAGACAAAAAATGTTTGAACTTCAAATGTTGATTACAATATGTGCACGAATATTGGCAACCAATCCAAGAACATTCAATTTGGCTTCTTAAAGATTCAAACAACCTGCATGCTGTCATCACCACTACTAGGTCAATGGTCGGACAAGTTTACATTAATCATTAATGCAGCAAATATCCAATATAGACTTGACAGACGCTGAAAGAGCTCTAGAGTAACCTTTTTGTCCATTCAAGTGCTTGTTAAATACTTGTTCAAGCGCCATGTGACTGCATTAGGATGCACAAAGTGTCTAAGACGACCCCTCCACATTTAACACTTCAGAACCAGATTATGGCAGGTATTTTATTCCTCTAGTAAGAGGAGAGCTAAAAAAAAAAAAATGTAGCTGGGCCATGACTCCTGGTAAACTAACAATTCTTGTGATGTTAAAAAAAACCCTGAGTAACATTAATTTCTATGACAACTAAAGTTTGGATTCTGTTATTCTTATGTGCCAAGGTTCTTGACAGTAATGCACCAACTCCAGCTTACCAAATGATAGTCACCATTGTGTGTGTGCAAGGCACCAGCCTGGTCGCCTCTACTTGGAGCTTCAAGGAGGGGCAACGAGGGTGCGAGACAGGAGGGGGAAAAAAAAGAAAAAAAAAAATCATGCACGTAGTGAAAACGCAGTTTGGTTTGTATCCTATTGCGTTCAAATGAGAGTTTGTAGAAGAGAGGGAGGAGAACTGATTGGCTGAATTGATGGACAGCAGGTCTCCACGTCCACTGGTCACCGTGGTTACTGCTGCTTGCATTCGGCAGGCATGGGTTGTCCTTTCTGTATGTGAGAAGGGGTAGAAAGAACAATCATACAGGAGGACAAGCAGGCAGCTCAGGGGGAACTGGGTGACTGCTGAGAGTGATAAGCAGCTAGTTTGGTGCAGCGTAGACAGGCAGGCAAAGTTAGGACGACAGTCAGAGAAGGGAAACCCAGGATGTGAGTTGAGGATCACCGAAACATCTTGGACTACAAAGAGAAGCCAAGTGTAAGCCCAAGAAAGACAGAGCGAGGGGCAGAATCATCAAGGCAGTAAAGAAGGGACTTCGAACGTAGTATGGGGGTGGCCATCCTGAGTTCTCCCTTACCTAAAAATGCATGGGCTGAGAATGATTGGTTATGCCTGTAGGAGAGACAACGTCATGCACACGTTTTAAGAAATCACTGACAATTAAGAACTTAGGCTATGTTCACACTGTAGTTTATAATGCTCAATTCAGATATTTTGTTAAAATCAGATTTTTATTTGTAGTTGTTCACAGTAACAAGTTGACACCCAAAAAAAAAAAAAAAAAGACTTTATATGAACGCAGAGCTTCCGAGAAGTGACGTGCATGTGCAAACACACAACGTCACACGCATTCCCGTGTGTTTATGAAAGTAAAGACTGCTATAGTGTGTGCATAGTAACCCACACCTTTGGAGAACGTATAGGTCAGACATGTTACCTGACCATTCAGACTGCGGCAGATAGAATACATATCGGATTTATGTCTACATAAGAATGAGGCCTGAGTCGCATTTGAAAAAAAAAAATAAATAAAATCAGAATTGTACTGTTCACACAGACATGGAGGGGAAGAAAAAAAAAAAATCACATACAGGTATGAGCAAAAGAAAATTAAAAAACAGAACTGACCTGCAGTGTGAACATAGCCTTACTGTCATGCTTTTAGAAATTAAGTGCTTGAAGACAATGACAAGTACCACAAATCAAAATGAACTGAGGTCTCTAATACTAGAGCCAACTCACAACTACAGTTATAGGCACTTTGGCAATTGAGGCAAGGAAAGGAGACACTAACAAGAGAAACACTTGATCAGAATCAGTTCAGTGTGAGTGGCCATCTGCTAATCAATTTGATTGGAAGAGATAAGAAGAGATGGATATGAGAATAATTGGAGCAAAGAAATCCCTTAATACAATGCACATATGACATCGGAACAATCCCATTGGATGACTGGCAAGTTCTAGAAGTTCTAATTTAGTAGAAATGACTATTTAGAGTGAGAGAATTCAAAGATATTGAAGTACAGTATCTCCAGATTAAAAAAGTCCATGCTGGTTAATACATAAGCGCATATACTGTATCTTCAGATACAGTATGTGCATTAAGAGGAAAACTGCACTTTTTTGGGGGGGAATTTTGCCCATCATCCACAATGTGACACATGAACACACATCTTTTCTGTGCGTATATAAAAACGTAAAGAGGCAGTCACGAATGCACGTAATGGGATGCAAATATTCCACCTATAATGTGTTCTGAAAAACCTCCAAAAAACCAACAATGCTCAATTTACATAATGTGAACTGCATATAACCAAGCTACAGCGTTATTCTTCTTCTTAACATGGCTACACTTTAGAACTATTTTACTGGCGTGTAGTGTTCGTTTCTATGTTGTCGATGTGAAATCAATGCGTCCTGGAAGGTAGTTCCGGTAATGCTTAAAATGACCAAAGAACAGCAAAATAATGTTACCTGGCCACAGCACGTACATAAAATGATAAAAAGGTGGTTTAAAATCACTGCGTGCTGTGTGTTCCACAGTACATACACAACAACGGACAGGCAGGTGACAGTGATGATCACAACGGGGCATGACAGCAGTATAACAAAATCGTTTTATTAAGTAGTGTTCCCTCGTTTATCACGGGGGATAGGTTCCCAAAATAGCCCGCAATAAGTGAAATCCGCGAACTAGCCAACTTTGTTTGCAATTACTGTATACGTTTTAAGGCTGTAAAACCGCTCACCATGCACTTTTCTCAGACTGGCATGAACATTTTCTCACATTTCTCTCTTGTTGTTGTCACACTGTCAAAGTTCAAATTTTGTTTTAATTTTTATGATCAATCTAGTAGATTGGACACAAGATATTGACTCTCTCTGACCGTGCCTCATCATGGCGCCGTACGGCTGTAGCGTTTTTGAATCTTTGTTAAAACATATTGCTCCTGCCGCCGTCGTCCTCCTCCTACTCCTTGAACCGAAGATTCATTGAGCAGCTTAGCTTCTTCTATTGTTTATTGGCGGTTGGCAAGCAGCTCACACAGTAAGCTAGTTTGCTCGTGACTACTGACCACAGCAGGAAACCACGCGAAGATTGCTTGACAATGGTCTACAGCCATCAAGGACGCAATGGGCGGGTTCTCCCTGAGCCAAAATGGACTTTTGTGGCTCTATATATACCCGGCTATTGTCTACTGTGGGTTCCTAATATGCTCGTACAGGCATGTAAACACAAACTGAGACAAGTGCAGCTGCACACGTCTTCAACATGAGTATACAACACCCTCTACTGGTTGCAGTAGTAAATACAATAACAGACACATACAACAGAGCACCGATAGATCGCTGTAATACACCACAAGGACGCAGAACACAATACGAGTTCATATGGTGTTAAAAAAAAAATCAGCAAAAACAGCGCATCCGTTAAAGGTGAACTGTGATGTAGCGAAGGAACAGTGTAAATACTATTTTAAAGTGTTTTTTTTCCCAAAACATTTTTTGCTGAGAACTTTAACCATCTCTTTTCACGTTAGGGAGCAAGCAAGTATTACAAGCCTTATAGTAAGCTGGCTCTCCAGCCCAAATAACACCTGTATAATGTGACCCTGATAGTAAACGCTAATTTACTCAACTTGAATTCTTTAAAACAAGTCGGGGCGACTCTTTTAGGTGTTTCGCCAGGTTCGTAGCGTTTCCTCCTTAGGCATGAATACTCGGCATTTTGTAAATTTATAATTGCACTGCATTCATCTGCATCAAATGCGAAGTATCTCCAAACGTGATGCCTGCTACCTGGCTCTTCGATAAGCCGAGCTCATGTGCTTTCACACACTTGTTAAAACCATTTTTAAGACAGCAGGCATTCATATGTATTTTCATATGTAGAAATTTCATGTGAAATATAAGTGAGGCAGCACTACACGATAATAATAATAATAATAATGATACAGACCCTCGGGTCAAAATTTCCCTCGTCGTCGTAGTCGTCATCATCGTCGTCGTCGTCGTCGTCGCCTTCATCATCATGCTCCTGACACACAAAATAAATGTTAGTCAGTAATAAGTTGAATTGTGCTTCAACACTGTGTCCGAAAACAAAAGCATGACCATGATTTACAAAGGTGTGCCTGCACAATATAGTGAGGACTTAAGAAGAATCACAAAATTAGAATGGCTGACAAAAAATCTGATGTAATGCCAAACATACTGCCAAATGGTGTCAAAAAGCTATGTCAGAGTCCAATGTCAAACCGTGTTTAACATGCCGACTATTTTACACCACACATGAGAATTGCCAGCCATATAATAAACAGTTAAATGAATACAACGTCATAGCCTGTGAGTTAACGTTGGAAATAAAAGGACCAACCTCTTCGCCTTCTTCAAGTTCTTCATCAAACTGTGTGAAGAAAGAAAGCAATATGATGACAACGCGTCACACGCATCACATCTTGACGCGCTCACTCACACTCTCGTCGTCTTCTAGTGCCTCTCCAGTGAAATACAGCACTGCTCTGGGAATTATTCTCTCGCGAAAGAAATGGCCAATTTCAAAGTCCGTGGTTAGGGTGAACTCCGAGTCTTCGTCCTGGAAAACAGAAAAGCCATTAAAGCCTGGTAGCTACCAGTCTGAGCGCCAAGACAATACAACTATTCATGGGTTTCATAAAAATGAAGCACATTAACTCACCAGTTCACCATCGGGTGAAGCTGTAAAGGAAAACAACGTCAAAAGTAGCTCAACAAAAGACTCGTTATGCACAGCTGAGAACTGGACAAAATGGATCGTGGATGATATGTCCAACTTAGAAGTAAAATATACCCTAAATACAGTATAAATAATATAAATACAGTACATATAATATCCTAGTAATACATCATTAGTACCATAATACATTAAATATTTATTTTTGTTATTCTACTTTATAAAGCTGATCTACTTGAGACCCTTGCACAGGCTGGTTCTTGGTGCTCAGACCCTAAATAAACAGCAGTTTCAAAAGGTCATATGTATTGCTATCGCTCAGTGCTTGGGCCATAATGAATACATGTGATAAATATACATCTACATCTTCTCTGCACTCACCTTTGACAGGGTTGAAGAAGTTGAAAAAGGAATCGTTGGGAACCTGCTTTGTGACTGTACGGACGGTACCACGGCCTTTGTGCTTCTGTTTCTTCTTTATAATTTTTACTGTCACATCTTTCCCCCTGAGCCAATCTATCTGACATCTAGGGAGATCAGGAAAAAGAGATCATCATCGGTTATAGGGTTGCATACTTGGCACAACTGTTTTCCTGTTGGTCAACGGTGGTACATGGTCTCACACCAAACTTCACTTCCTTTGTTAGCAACAGTTGAGCCTATGTTAATTGTGCCCTCTACTGGTTGCTGCCAAGTAGTGAAATTGAGTATGCCTCCACTGCTGCAAATACCACAACTTGTCTGGGTGTACTCAGATGCATACCGTGCACTTTTCCCCTCTCTTGGCCCCTTCTGGCCTGTGCTCACACTGAGGCAATGCCCTCATGGTCATGCCTTCATCACAGGGCATGAGTGGAAACTGGCTGGGTTAGCTTTGTTTAGCAGAGCATTCTAGTAAGCGCATGTTTACACCATGTAGTGTTTTACCACTTATTAATAAAATGAGTGGAATTGCATCTGCGACTATTTCTTCCTTTCGAGGTCTGGACCGTTTAGTCCAGGGGTGTCCCAACTTTTTCCACAGAGGGCCACATACTGAAAAGTCAAAGGATGAGGAGGCCACTTTGATATACAGTACAGTATTACAGGGCTTTGTGTTATTATTTGTTAGCAGTGTCAATATTAAAGCTTTTTCTCTGGAGTTTTTTTTTACTTTAATTATATTTCTACCATGTGCTGCCCCCCCCCCCCCCCCCCCAAAAAAACAAAACAAAACAAACAAAAAAAACACTAGCCACGTGGACATGTTGCTTTTGTTCCTCAAAAAATACAACTTGTCAGTATTGTACACTGCTAGTACTACTGCTACTATTATTACTGAAAAACCCCTATTGACTTCCATTATAAGCACCATTTTTTACCGCATTGTAATTAGACAATAGAAACAAGCATTTTCTAATTTCAGGATTTCATTTTGTTGAAAAATAGTCCTATTTCAAGATTCAAGAGTTTTATTGTCATATGCATAGTAAAACAGGCAGTTATAATTTGTCATATTTGCTGTTTAGAATGAGGCTGGACAGTTTTCACATTGTAGGTGTTTCGTACAGGATTTTGTGACACTGTTGGGTTCTGGTGGGGGCAGGGATGCAAGAAAAACTGCACTTAAAAAAAAAAAAGTCCATAATCCTTATGAGAGACAAAAAAGTCCATAATCCTTATGAGAGACGTGAATCCACGTCTCTCTTTTCTGTGGGTTTTAAAGATATAAAAACAGATAAGAGACGCAGCTCATTAATGTAATGGGATGCACCTATACCGCCGACAAAGCTAGCTATTAAAAAACACCTCCAAAAAACATTTTATCGTTTTATATACATGCTGTGACAGGCACATTTAGGATAATGTAATACTTGCAGCATTTTGCCATACTTTGGTCATTTTAAGCATTACCGGAACGTCCTTCCTGGGCGCATTGATTTCACATAGCAACAGAAATGAACGCTACACCTTGCGTTAACTTTTCCTAACTCAAAAATAAAAACTCAGCAGCAGCTCCAATATGTTGCGTTCGCTTTCGGTAGTGGCCTGATGCATTGTCAGCGCGGCACTGACGCACTGTGAGCCATGTGTGGTGAATCTAGTTGCGAGCCGACTAGTAGCTAGCGGGTGTGGTGTCACTACAGCAGCAACATAGTTCTTGAGCGTAACAATGTTAGTAACAATAATAAGAATGTCGTGACAGCTTGGTTAATATACGGGTCACTTTAGCTAAATGGAGTATTGGCAGTCTTTGGAGGTTTTTTTTTTTTTGGTGCCATTACATGTATTCATAACTGTTTTTAGACGCGTGCTCACGTCTTACAGAAGCCCACGCGCACGACATGCATAAACCTTGGGGACCCCAGAGGGTTAATTAACAGACACTTTATTCACTGACACAAAAGGTCCACACTCTATAGTGGGGAAATAAATGTAAAAGGTAAACAATGGAATTCTAAAATATTTTAACAAAATTTGGGACAAATTAAAACAGATTTTTTCATAGAGCCCTATAAGAGAAATCACATGAACCAAACGTTCTGGGCTGTAAGCGTGAAGCGGTCCCAAGCACAGTGCAACTGACCTAGTGCAAGGACACCATCAATGATATACTAGTAATAATTAAGCCATCTAGGATGCCCATTCATACTTGGGTTTTTTGTGGGACCAAAAAAAAAAAAAAAAAAAAAGTGAAAAGTTGCAAAAAGGTAAAGCTACAAAATTGGAATTGAAGACAAGCCCCTTTTGTTTCAACATGCACCACATGCAAATGGTATTCTAAACAAGCTGCTGTTGAGTTCATTGTCTTACCCCTCACAGTCGATAATCTCTGGGCCCTCAAATGAGAAAGGATCTGAAGAGTCAGGCTCGGACTTCATCTTGTAGATTTTAGTGAGAACTGCATTGTTAAAGTAGCCGTTGGACTCAAAGTGGAACTCTAATGTGAAACTCTGAAAGAACAAACTTATTAAGATTAGATTAATTCTTCTCATTTGTGCTAATATTTAAAAAAAAACAATAAAAAACAGTATTGACCATAGGCTGTTCTGGTTCAGAAAACTTGACTTTAATATCCCTCAGGTGCTTGAGGATGGGCTCGTCGTATTCCTGACAACAAATAAATAACAGTGAGGTCTACAGACCAATGTTAAATGCGGTGTAGGGTTGAACATGTAATTGAAGAAACGTACTTGGATCATGTCGCTGAGCATATCTACACTCTTGAATATGGTGAGCCAGAATTCCGGAATGCCTTTTGGGTCTTCCACTGGCGCGGCATCCTCCTTCTTAGGGGCATCAATTGCTATTTTTTCCTTTATTTGTTCCTACAGCAAGACCAGAACTTGTCAGTTTGGAGAAATCTGAGGTCTGTTGCATGAAAGTAGGATTCAGACATCCAGGGTAGATGACTGAGCTCCCTGATCAGTGCCTTAAATAGACCCCCGCTATTGACCACGCAGTGACCAATTCACCATGGCAACCACAGCGGCTTACTTTCCGTCAGAATCTTCAAGGAAGGCTTATGAGGAGGTAAAAGAGCATATTAAAAAAAAAAAAGAAAAAAAAATGGCAATACAGCCACAAGTCATAAAACCAAGAGACAAAGTGTGGCAAAGTATTGCAGAGGCGGTCTTTAATTGTTTAAATAGTGCACAAATACACACTCACTGCTCCACCGAGGCCATCACAATTACAATTCATCTTATATTTGTTGCTTGTTAACAAATCATGAACAGCAGTGTAGAGCAACATTTACGGACTCTATTAGCACACATCATTACTTGCTCGTATCTTCCAGAGAAGGTATACTTCTGGTTTCCCCTCAAGAGCTAAGCTTTCTGAGTGTAGTACACATCAACATTAACCAAGGCAATTAACATCTCAATTACGAATACATTTAAATTGTACTGTAAGTGAAATTGCCTGCAGATGTGAGTGAAATTGTATTGCATATTATATGGGATGTGTATTTTAAATATAGTACGTGGGAGACTGTAAATGGTTAAATAAATGATCTAATGATTGCAACATCTACAATCATTTATCTACATTGGTTGAAATGAATGTTCATGTTTAAATAATGGCAGTGGATGTAGCAAAATGTGATAATGTGTTGTGGGCAGTGGAATAACTTAGTTTCTGTTTATGGTGACTGCTGACTCAGACAAGGGATCAGAAATAGATCCTCGACCATAGCGTGGTCTGGATCAGGCTCCCTCCACAGACTAAATCTCCATGATAAATTATGTCATAACTGATTTTCCACTATCCTACTTTCGTGCAACCGGATCACAGATAAATTGAGCCAAGTTAAATTAAGATATCCCAGGTTAATCCCTTTTCTAGTTTTGTGCAACAGGCCCGTTCTTGGATCTCAAACATTAGTACAAAATGAACAACAAATAAAAACAAAATTATGGTGGAACAGTGAGCCATACTAAAGAATATGTGGAGAAAGTAAGAATGTGAAAATGGGACAATTACTAAAACACGCATTCCAGTGGGTCCAATGTTATATGGACGTCACACAGGTGTTTTATAGGTTGGGTAACAAGGTATGTCTTACAGTTTCTGTCCCTCTTCTGCTGTAAAGTACTCCCCCGCCCCCAAAACCAAAAATAAAAACACCACCGGCTAGCATATTTTACCAATATCGGTTTAAAAGAAGAGACTGTACAAATATTTGTCTACGGGTGATTTGCCTGAAAGGGGTACCAGCAACGGTGCAATTACTTTGAGGGCCATTGACATGCAGACTACAGTGATTTGAAGCTATAGCCATGTCAAAGTATACTGCGAATATATTGAATAAACGGGGGAAACAATGTTTAATACTTTCTTCGTGCCTGTTGTGGAAAAACATGTCAATTTCAGCGCATTTGCGCATCGCCATTTAGTGACATGAACATATTGTCACCAAGGTGATTAATACAAAACTGTGGAACTTACGTTTGAGTTGCTGTGAATCCCCAAGTATAACACCTCATTGTGCACCACCAAATGCATTTTGCTGCATCCAAAACATGTGCTTGGACCCAACTCTGACAAAACGGTACACCTCCTTAAACATAAAACAGCGTACTCCGCACTGTTGTTGAAAGTGAATGGAGGAAGTGTATGTCTGCACTGACACACAATGTGAACTTCGTATTTCTAGGTTAATTCTCCTGCTTTTGGTCAACAATTTAGACTGATTCAAAATCAGAAATATGGTGTAATGTCCGTGATAGGCATTACGATTCAGGTTTATACTTCAGCATTTTATGGAAACACTACAACTGAGATTTCAGTAAACAGTGCCTGCTGCCATTTAATATACTAAAATGAGATTTCTTTCAAATTTTTCATCATAAACAAACAGAACAAGTGATACTTTATTTAAATATGCATACTGGTTAGAAAATAAGTTATGTTTGCTGGCCATGTCATGCTTTTTGTACCTCTTTCAGGAGAATGACCCCTATATGTGTCACAATTTGAAGTTGAACTTAAATTGAATTGAAATTGCTGTTCATGACTTTTACTCCCCAGTGTGTTGTTTTCATGTATGTATGTATGTATGTATGTATGTATGTACTTTATGTATCCCACAGCGGGGAAATTTACTTGTTACAGCAGCAAGCAAGCAAGATACGCAAGTAAAGAGTACAGTGTAAAGGATGCATATGCACATGCAGTCATGTGCATGTACATCGAGCGCACACATACACATAAGGAGTCTCAGAGAAGCGACAGCCATTTTGAAGTCATTGTGTGGTTATGTTAGTAGCTAAACCTGGCCACATCAAAATCATTAGAGGACAACAAACATATCAATGCATGTGTGTAACGCAAGTAGGAAGAGGGCGGACAAAAGTCGCCAAGGACCCAAGATGGACATTTCATTTTGAACGATTCACATCTAGTTTTTTGCACATTTCAAAAATCCATTAGGTGATCTTTGTGGGTGAATAAAAATACATTCTCCTTAAAAGAAAACTGGTGACATAGACATTAGTAGACTAACTTGACTCGTACAGTTTTACTTACAGAAAGCTCTTCCTCCTCATCTTTGTCACTGCGCCAAGCACACTCCTCATCTGTGGGTTCCACTTTGCCAGTGACAAAATCTTGTCGCTGTGAACATCAATAGTGACAATTTTTGACTGTACTAAATATGACCAGGGATAGGTTGAAACATTTTTTTTAACATCTCTTTAGAGAAACTGGGGCTTCGCTCACACTGCAGGTCAATTCCAATTTTTTTGCTCATGTGTGACCTTTTCCATGTCAGTGTGAAGAATACAATTCTCATTTTTTCCAAGTGTGACTCAGGCCTCATTCTTATGTAGATATGAATATATGTATCCAAGGTACTGCAGTCTGAACGGTAAAGTCGCATATATCCGACCTATCAGTCATCGAAAGGCATGTTTTGCTGCGCTTACAAGACTTGAATGAATGCATTCACTGATGTAAGCAGAAGTTACTGTTTATCCGAAAATTAATTTGCAATGTTTATTTCCGTAAACACACGGCATTGCGTGTAAAGTCATGCTTTTGTGCATGTGCGTCACTTCTGAGTTCATATTGACAAGTTGCATTATTTTGAGAATGAACATATAATAAAAACCTGATTTTCAATAAAAATCTGAATTGGGCATCATACCCTGCAGTGTGAACAAAGCCCTAGTCACTGGCTCTGAAATAGCCTTGACAGAGACAATGGCTACTTGTTGTAGTTCTATTCAATGTAGCACCAGGGATGAAGCCTCATTGATGTCAGGCTGGACCAAAGAGGTATCAAGCACAGTGCATCAACATAGCATATACAACAAAAATGTTGTAATGTAAAGAAAAAAAACAGCATTCCATCACAAACACATGATGAGTACCTTGTCATAAAGTGGCAGATAAAGGGCAGCATATTTACGCTCCAGTTCATGGACCTCCTCGTAAAATTTGGCTTCAATGTTGGCATACTGCACCTGAAGCCTTTTCAAGGCATGCACTCGCCTCTTCACTGCTTTGGGAAGCATGCTATAGCAGAGGATAAACATTTATTGTTGTTTGTGCATAGATCTCAATATTTAAAAGGCAAAAATAAGACATTTTAAGTATTATTGCTTTAGGAAAGCAGTCAAACTACCATGCAGTTGTATGTGCCACACTAATCTATGAAATAGTATGTCAAACGCATATACTGTATAATCTAGATGCAAATACCATTTTGCCCAAATATGAGACAGTATTTTTCCCTTAAAAAAAACAACAAAAAAAAGTCTAAAAAGATATGTCATATTTTCTTTTCTTTTTTTCTGAATGAGAAAATGTGCTCTATACACCCATGTGGCAGAGCTTGGAATATTTGAGTAATATGTAATAGGTCACCAAAGCTGCCCAATCACATCCCTACTTTATGCTACACTTACATTTTTACTGTGCAGCCTTTTTTTCCGCTACACTTACATTTTTACTGTGCAGCCTTTTTTTCCGATGACAAAAATACCTGATAATAGTAATCAATAAAGCAATAAGAGTCAAACAACTGTCAAGCAGATACAACATCCAAAATTATTTTCCACTTCACTGATATTGAAAACATGTTTTATTTATTTATTTATTTATTTATTTACATTTTTCTGGAAAAAAACAGACTTTAAAATGTGGATTTGTCATTTATATGGGTCAATATGGTCATTCATCTCTACTGACCTTTCCAAAGTATGGAAGTTACCAGGTTTGTCCATCTGCCCGGCAGGATTTTGCAACCCCGGCTCACCTTTACCTATTAAACCAGCATTGTAGTTAAAAGAGTATAATTACAAACAATGCCAAACGTGTTCATCTGGATCACAATATACCATCAATAAAACAAAACACACAAAAAAATATAAGACGTAAGGTGGTAAGAGGTGAAAGATAAGTCGTATTTACCTTTATTGACCTCCATTACAATTGCAGCTCCTTCCTGTGATTAAGAAAAACAGATCAATGTAACATGAGTACAGACAGTAACAAGTTGGGACCTGTCAGACAAGCTTAAACTGTCACTAACAACCCCCACGTATCTGACTCATTAGGTGTTAACTATAACAAAACAATACAACGTTAGTACAAAGAAGGACACGCAAGGAGCGCAGGTGTGACGGATAGAAGGTGTTGAGCAAGCGTAGGCCGATGACGCATTGACACGCTGGTGTCAGCTGGGCTAAACTACGACGAATAAAGTTAGCATGTACTCAAACGAAAACGCACGATTGCCAACCATGACGGTCACACAGTGACACTGGAATACGTCATTCTTCTAGCGAGTGTCGACTGTCCAGCCAGCATACACTAATGGACGCCAAAATGAGCGGCGCCACACGTTTGACAGCTGCTAAAGTGCTAGCTGACGAACAACAAAGTACGAGGCAAGGTGCTGTCAACAATCACTAAGCTGCCAGCAAGTTGGAAAAAAACCACCGCAATTCACAAAAGTCGCTCAGGATAAACATCCGCAAATCGTAAGATGACAACGATACGGTGCCCTTTTGTTGTCATGATGAAAACTGGTCGATTAAAATACAGCTGTTGCTCATAGCTAGCAACACAGACAAGCTACTAGCAGCTAACTACCGTTAGCTGCCCAGTTTGGTAAATAAAAATAAAAAAAAACATTAAAGTGGCGACAAAGTAACTTTACGACAGTTCATCCACGGTCTTTTAAATGAGTGCGGAGACTTGTAGTACGGTCTAAAATGCTTGTTGCGATAACCTACCACCGATAAGAGGGAATCGTACCTTCTTTCGCTTGGCGATCTACACAAGTCGCTGCCCTCACGCGTCTTCGATTCTTCTTCATGGGTTTCAGACCTGATATTACACCAGTGTACTACTGCCCTCTACTGATTGATATTAATTTGTTTTTGCCCCGTAAACAAATTATGTTTTATCAAAAGGTGACCCTGTATTATTACACATATACAGTATTATAGTTAGGTATTAATTCAAAGAAATTCTATTTGAATGAGAATCCACATAGCGATGGCGTAGTTAAAGCGTGCAATGATACTGTGTGGCCACGGAGTCAGAAGCTGTCATTATTATGTCAAATCTAATCACGTCAGACAGGAACAAAATGTAGATAAAAGGTAAAGAATCACCTATGTAATAACTCACTTGCTCAGTTCAAAATTGGTCATGACGTACCGCGTTAAAATAATAATAAATCAACAGCAACAAACTACTGACATATTTTGAAACCATAAATACCACAAAAAACAGCAGGAAACCACAGAACAATTCATTTAAACAGTTTCTCCAAATCTGTGTTGCTTGCGTTTTACTTTAGTGTTCAGAGTGTTTGATGAAAAAGAATACCAGACATTGTAATCACATATTAATCATATGTTGCAGACAACTTGTTTCTTCAATTATTCCAACTATCCAAGTTATCCGTTTTGTACAAGGTAATATACAGTATACTGTCCACAGCTGCACTTTTGTCTTAATTTTGTCGCCTCAACCTTGGAATTTGCACTGTAATTGCTCCCAGATCCATATAGAAGCCAGGTATAATAGCCACATATATGTTCAGGTTTACTTTGACAAATCTTTTTCTAGCAATGGAAAACCCTTATAATGTTTAAAACTGACTGTACAAAAACTGCCTTGCTTTATGTACGCTGAAGAAACTATCAACACTTTATGTGACATCACTGGTATTTGATGTGGTCCCTCACAAGGTTATATGAACTAGAATTATGGGTGGATTTTGCCAGAAAGTGTCAGTTTAAAAGGGATGTTTAGTCCAGGGGTGTCCAAAGTGTGGTCCAGGGGCCATTTGTGGCCACAGCACATTCTAAAAATACAATTAAGCAAAAAAAATTGCCCCCCCCCAAAAAAAAGCAAAAGAATTAGAACAATTTAAATGTAAATACTACTAACACCAACAATATTGCTTTGTCACATATAACAAAAAGCTAAGATGCAGTTTGTAAAGTGGAGTAAACTTTCAGAGTAAACTTATATAAATATTGCATATTTGAATAAGTGCTGACCACAATTTTGGTTTAGGAGTTATTCCTGGACAACGGTGTCCAAAGTGCAGGCCAGGGCACCAATAAAATAAAAATAAATGAAAAAGGAAAAAGTTGAAATGCTGAGACAAACAATATTATTAATAATAATAACAGATTTTGTCACCTACTGTATAACACAAAGCTGAGATGCAGACTATTTTATTTCTAACTTTTCAGAATATCTGAGTGTAAAAATATGAAAGTGGCCCCTTGTCCTTTGATTTTTGAGAATGCGGCTCCTGAAGGA
Source organism: Dunckerocampus dactyliophorus (assembly GCF_027744805.1). Lineage (NCBI taxonomy): Eukaryota > Metazoa > Chordata > Actinopteri > Syngnathiformes > Syngnathidae > Dunckerocampus > Dunckerocampus dactyliophorus. The sequence continues at coordinate 7,787,114 of NC_072823.1, forward strand.
AAACATTTTGGACAGGCTGTTGTATAAGGGCAAAGGTAGCGTTGATGGTTAGCTCCATCGAGAAAGTCGTCATTCTATTTGGATGAAAATCTGACAAGGAGAAAGTTGTTTTTTTTTTGCATTTTCTGGGTGCATGATTATACTGGTGATTGAACCACTAGAGGGCTTCATAATTCTTCAGGCAGTGATTCCACGCTAAAAGTCTTAGATAAAATACCAGCTAAAACAGTGCATTGCATTGATCAAGGCAAATACAAAAAAAGTGGATAATTGCAGCAGTACAGTTCCAATCAGTCAGTAACAATTGGAGGTCAACTGAGTCATGATTGTGATTGCAGGCCATTCAATAAAGTAACAAAGTAATTTCTTATATATTTTGTTCTTAACATGCATCTTCACTGATCACAAATCTACATTAATTCGTCTGTCTTACGCACTTAGTACAGTGGTGCTTTGGTTAGCGTCATTAATCTGTTCCAGGAGGTCCGACTCAAACCAAAACTGGCTCTAACCACGGTCAAATACATAGTAGTCACATTTATTTATTTAAATACCTGACTATTTAGCGCACCTGAATATAAATGTTTCTCAATTTAAAGAGAAATTTCAAGTTCAAACATCGCTCCCTTGCTCTATTGTGGTCTTTCAAAAAATAATTAACAAATGATCACCGTTTCATGGTTGACTGTGGCCTACTATTAGTAAAAAAATAATAATGAAAGACAAGTCAGATGCAGTATTCTGGTCTCTATTAGGCATCAGTATTGTTACATTGATGAGACATTACCTACATTAAGTCAGTCATGGCTGAAGAGTCCGACATGACATAGTGAAAAAAAGTTGTCCTCCCATTCTGTGTGGCAATGGTACATTTTTGGATTTTTATTTTGTCCTCTTTCCCCATTCAGTTTCAACACGATTCTTAAGTTTAGAATAAATAAATTGAAGGCTAACTAGTTTGCTCGGTAGATTGCTGTTGTTATAGCAACGGCCGTCTCTTGTGTGACTTCAGAGACACAAGTCCTGCGCATAAGCAGCAGGCAATGTGGTGTAAACAAAGCTAGCAGTATTGGCTGTCTTGTATATCACTCAAGTGACAAATGTCATCGTGAGGATGGATGATAGGCTGATGTTGACCTTTTCTTTTTGCCATGCCCGTGCCTACATTACGTTCAAGATTAGAACAAGAACTTTCCCAATTCTAATGGTGAATTATGTCTTATTATTCCTCATCATGTCTACTATATTAGGTAATGAGTATAAAGGTGACCATTGGGTGTTATTTAATGTCTACAGTGCTGTAATAATGTTGAAACCATTTTTAGGAGGCCATAAACACGTTTTCAGTGCTCTAACTACAAAAAAACTACATTTGTTAATATTGAATCCTACTTCACAGAAATTCAACTGGGGCTGAAACCAGCTAACCGCAATAACCGTGGGGCGACTGTATACAGACCACACCTGTCTATAAGCCACAGATGTCCACGTTGTAACATTGGCTATTTACACAGAAACAGATGTGAAAGGCTTTTTTTCATCAGAGTTCAACAGCTGCCGCAGTCCCAAGAGTCCACACAGAAGCTCTACTAATTCTGCATGTGATCAAACTTACTTAAGATTTGTCAGATCATAACACGACCATTGCATAAGACTTCAAAATGTGATAGATGGAGATAAATGGTGTCCTTCACTACTTTAATTCACTTCTTCCTGAAGCTGCACGCTAAGCATCATGGGAACTGTAGTTCTTTCAGCCATAAATTGGCCGCATCATTGTTTAAGATGCAGGGTTCAAAGCGTGTAAAAAAAGTAGCAGCTTATAGACCGGAATTTATGGCTTTTATCTGTATTTGAAGTATGTGCATCCTATGCTTCTCCAGGCTCTGATACTTTGTTTTTAGTGTTGTTTTTAGTGTTGTAAGTGTTGTTTTTGGCACCCATTTTAGTTTTAGTCTTAGTCCTAGTCTTTTGGACAAAAATGCACTTATTTTAGTCACATTTTAGTCATTTCTATATGTGATAGTTTTAGTTTTAGTCGACACAAACTAAAAACCGTCCAGTCTTGTCAATGAAAACTTACACATGACTTCTCACATTTTAGTCATCAAAGAGCCATGTTTAGCTTGTCACCCTCTCGTTTTTGTCATGAAAAAAAAAATCAGCAATTAAATTATTTTGTCATTGTTACTGTTGATGAAAACAACACTGTTGATCCTCTGGTGATCTTGGGTATATAATCCTCCATCTTGCCAGTCAAATCCATTAATTCATTCAGCAGAGCATAAAAAGCTGTCTTCACCTCTCTGTGGAAGGCAGTGACAAACACCCTCCAGGAAACACATGACCCCACCCCCAGAACGAGGGGGGTACTGCAGCGCCTGCTCGTACGACATCATGTATATATACAGTATATCAAGAATAATGACGTCACACTTACATTAAATACTCTACACAGACTGCAGAAAGTCTTGGTGTATAACAAACGTTTCTGCAACATGATATTACTGGCGACATGCTGACAAACACAAACTGGCAAGCGCCATGATCCAACTCAGTGCCCTCAAAGAGTGCACTCAGACGATAGGCAGGGTTTGTACACTAAGCCTCGAGGAGATGCTCGCAGCAGCCCTTAATTATTACATTTGCAATACAGTTAAACAAACAACTACTACCATTTATTTTATGTTAGCATTCATTTTGATATTTTTCATCATGACAGCCGCAATATAGATGATGAATCGATGGTTGTGCATTATTGTTTTTTATCAGGCAAAGATTTGAATTTACGTGACAGATGCAATTCAATGTGAGAAGTATTTAAGTGCCCATAGCTTGGCGTCACATTCTGTCAACATCCACACACATATGTGCTTTACTTTGCTCTACAGCGGAAATTACATGTCAAATTAACCGATTTGAAATTACTAGACATACGTATCACTCATGTACAGTAAATACTGTACATGTTGGGATGTTGGTTTTCCAACGTTCCATTCACTGTTAGTACACACACGCAACTAAGTCCCTATTCCAAGATGTGGTCATCTCTTTATAAATGTTCCAATAACCTGTCATGATTTTTTTTGCCATGGAAATGTGCTCTTTGCGGAAATAGCACGGTAAAAGGCATAAAGTCACAAAAATCAGGCTCTTTCTGTTTACTATCAACTGCTACAACATGCGCACACTTGAGAGGAAATGACAGTACCGGGGTCCCTCAGGGTATGACTGTGGTGACCAGGCTTTGTGCCTGTCACAGTGTGACATTTACCAGAACGGATCTGTATTCACAGAAGAAATCAAATGTGATTGTGTAGCATTTTGGATGTAGCCGGGGATCTGGACAAATGTACAGTAATCGCTAATTTTGGAAATCAAGGATAAATGGTTGGGCACGTGTGAATGGAAACGGTCTAAATGTTTATTGACAAACTATTAACTTATAGTAATGTGGATTTTTTTCAGACTGATAATACTTTACAGCAGGGGTCACCAACGTTTTTCCTTGTGAGAGCTGCTTTTACAAAATGAAAAAGGCCAAGAGCTACTCATTTTTGTAACATTTATTTTCAGAGCTTATTTTAAACTTAAACAAAGCGAATATGCTTGTTTTACCAGAACATTAACAAAACGCTGGTGTCCACAACTCACATTTTGTATTTCAGAATGCATTTCTTTCTACTGTTCTTTCATTATTAACTGAAAACCTGAATGAAAAGCAGGCTTGCGGGCACCTCATGTGGTCGTGGGGGGCTACCTGGTGCCTGCGGGCACCACGTTGGTGACCCCTGCTTTACAGTTTTGAGACCCTCTTTTGAGGTAAAGTCTTTATTGAAGGCACTGTGATATTCACTGAGACAATCTGCAGCACTTTATAACGTCAGCTTCTCAGTCCCACACCCAGATAACAACCCTCTTGTTTTCCTTCCCTGTTCTCTGAGTGGGTGGAGGCATCCACCTGGATATTTAGATTCTAAATACACTGGTGCAGTTCCAGTTGCTGTTATTTTAAGACTCACGTTGTCATGTGCAAATGTTTGCGCTTCTCTGAAGCCAGCCTTGTATGAGGATAAACAAATTCTAGTTTATTCTTCAACATTGTTCAAATGTTGAAAAGGTTTTGTGTCTTAATCTTGGACGTCAGCAATAGGACTATTTGCACATGTAATAATCTCGCACAAACACAAAGACCAAGTAGAGAAAAAAAAGCAGATGCGGTGGCAGCACTTGTCTTTTTCCAGTGATTGAACACGTAGCATGAGCGTGCAACGTGGCCCACCTCATTCCACTAGGGTATTGGTTTTGTGAATGAAGTGGCCAAACTCCCAGATGGCACGAATGGTGTTATCGATATGGCCAAAGGACAGCGTGGTGTTTACTGGCCGCCCTGCCCCTGCATCCTCTCTTGTCCATTAAGCCTCTCTCCTCCAAACGCACGGGTAATGGTCTATTTGTACGCCATAATCAGACAGACACACACACACGTTCACAATGACTGTAAAAAGCCATCAAAATAGGACACACAAACAAACGCACACACAGCTGAGCGGCTACATTGACACAGCTGCAGTCATTATTCACAAGAGGAGGTCCAGGGTGGAAGATTGAATGATGGCAAACGGAACTACTATATCTCCTCTGATGCGGCTGTGTCACAAACCCCGACATGCGTAACAAATTCAGCAGTCATTGATCCAACTTATGGGAGGCTGAGATCTCTGCTCATGCTTTATGCGATTTGAGTGCAATTTACATTCATCTGCACCAATAAGCAATTCAAATCATAACATCTTTATTTTGCTTTTTGGTGCAGCCTCTGTTATTTAGATTTTTAGACGACAAAACCTTTTAGCCAATGAGTGACTGAGTTGACAAAATGTGAAAGACCAAGGATAGTCTTTCCCTGTAATTTAAAGCTCACACATTTGACAACAAAACATGGGTTTATTCCAGTTGTGACAGTTAAGGATTTTCAATGAAGGGCAAACTAACATTGATGCATAATTGCCAGTATTAATGGTTTGCTAACACACTATATGATAACAAAGAAGTTTTGAGATGCACCATTAAAAGAGTTAATTGCGTAATCAATCAGGAGTTGGTTGACTTCAGTAACCCTGAATTTCGCAGTGTTTTGCCCTTCTTTCCTGCCTCTGTGTAGGCTCTCAGTCGTACAGGAGTTGTCCATCGAGGAAAAGGCTTCTTGAGACGTCATCTGTACTTCCGTGAAGAAGGTGTCGGACGTTTCGCTCCTCATCCGAAGAGCTTCATCAGCGAACTAATAAGTGCTGGTAGCTTAGGCCTTAAATACAGTAAGAGTGGGCGGAATTGGTGTGCCAACACCCTCCTCCTATTGGTTTTTTACACTAAGCCTGGGCGGAGTAGTGGTATAATCCTATCCTGTTATTAACACCTCCGATAAAAGGGAAGTGTCGCTCCCTGAATTGGGTATGAACGACTCTGATACTGGCTCGTTAGCATCTATTGTTCTGGCTCGGCCCTGGCTTCACCTCATTTGCAAGACTAAGAGCTGTGGGTTTTGGTCTCAGTAACCTGCTGAACACAGGGTCCAAATTAAACCTCAAACCACCATTCCGATTCAATGATGGGTTCTGTTGTTTGACAAAAATAGCTTCCTTTACTCCTCTTTCAAACCATCTGTTTTCTTTGGCCAAAATCTTTACCTTGCTGTCCTGAAAAGAGTGATTGTTTGCTTTAAGGTGTAGATGTACTGCTGATTGAGGACCACTAGAATTGTCCCTGCGATGTTGATAAAGCCTTTTTTGGAGCATTTGCTTAGTTTCCCCAATGTAGTGCTCTTTGCATTCCTCATCTTTACAGTGGATGGAATAGACCACATTGCTTTGTTTCTGGATTGGAGCCTTGTCTTTAGGATGCACAAATTTTTGTCTCAGGGTATTTACTGATTTGAAATAGGTAGGAATTTTGTGTTGCCATAAGATCCTCTGGAGTTTTTCGGAGACCCCCGTTACATAAGGGACTACCACTCTCCTTTTTGCTTTAGCTACCAATCACTCTTTTCAGGACAGCGAGGTAAAGATTTTGGCCAAAGAAAACAGATGGTTTGAAAGAGGAGTAAAGGAAGCTATTTTTGTCAAATAACAGAACCCATCATTGAATTGGAATGATGGTTTGAGGTTTAATTTGGACCCTGTGTTCAGCAGGTTACTGAGACCAAAACCCACAGCTCTTAGTCTTGCAAATGAGGTGAAGCCAGGGCCGAGCCAGAACAATAGATGCTAACGAGCCAGTATCAGAGTCGTTCATACCCAATTCAGGGAGCGACACTTCCCTTTTATCGGAGGTGTTAATAACAGGATAGAATTATACCACTACTCCGCCCAGGCTTAGTGTAACGAACCAATAGGAGGAGGGTGTTGGCACACCAATTACGCCCACTCTTACTGTATTTAAGGCCTAAGCTACCAGCACTTATTAGTTCGCTGACGAAGCTCTTCGGATGAGGAGCGAAACGTCCGACACCTTCTTCACGGAAGTACAGATGACTTCTTTCCTGCCGTTCTCCCATTTTTATAGCTTCTCGTATTTTCCCATATTTAAACTGTCCATTCGGCTGTACTCTGGCATCATCAGCGTAATACATCCTGTAGCACCTAGGTTCCCAAAATGGGGTATGCGTACCTCCAGTGGTATGCCAATTGTACCAATTGGGGTACATGAATAAAAATGAAAAATAACTAGCGTCTAACAGTCACAATTACGAGTGTGCCTGAACGCCTCACGGCACAAGGAGAACAGAGCAGAAAGCAGAAAGGAGACAGAGTATGAAGTTGTTCATTGCTCTGTGTGCATCATATGAACAAATAAGTACGTTTGACGATTATTTTTTGCATTTAGAGTGTCTAATCATACCGTGAGTACTCACACAATGAGTGAGGACTCGCCCCAAAATTAGGCTTTGGTTGTATATATTTTTGTACTTCGGATACTGCTTTATCTTGATTCGTTAATATGCAGACATCGCAAGTGGACAAAAAAAGTGAAGCTCACATTCAACCCATTCAAACGGACGGATGCCAACATCAGAGTGGAATAAAAAATATGTAGGATGATTCCTTATCTATTTATCGGTGCTCATGTGAAACTTTATCAGAATGTGACCATGCAGAATACACATTTTTGACCCGGAATTACTATAAAATGAATGAACAAATTAATTATGTTCAATATTTCAAGTTAATTAAGATAAAAAGGTGTATGTTTTTTAAGTGTGCGTGCGTGGGGGGCTACATGGCTTGAAGGGTACGCAACTGTAAAAAGTTTGGGAACCACTGCTGGAGCCGGTAAAATCAGGCCTTCAAAATAAAAGAAGCACGCAGTAAAATAACACAGTTGCATCGCAGTAGACAGTCAAGTCTTTACACCAGGCTAACCCCAAACATTTTCCCTGCGCTGGGGTGGAGCGTGGAGTTCATGTGGAAGATCTGAATTACACTTACTTTCCCTCAAGATTTCCAGAACATTTCCTCTATTTTATAAGGAACATGTTAAGACATGTTGGACAATTCTATGCTTCAACCTATGTGGGCATAGTTTGAGGCAGGGCTCTTTCTAATGACGACACCAACATTGCTTTTTGCTAGCAGGCAGTTTAAACATAATACCAGATAAGGTTGATGTATCACCATTTACAAGGCCCAATTTATGGATTGAGCAACTTATATTAATATTAATATTAAAATATATTATTCAAAATATATATTATATCAATTATATCAATAATATTTATTGATATAAATATATCAAAATATATCAAAATATAGTGTTCTCTGGTCATGTAAAATAATTGCTAATAAGTTGCTAAGAGTTGCTAATTGCTAAGAGTGTTGTATTTTAGGGGGATCTTGTGCTATCGCAGTTAGAAAAATTAAGGCAATATGACAAACATATCGTTCAACTGGGCTGCTACATCGTGCATATGGTTTTTACTGGTTCACTGTTAAAGATGACAGTGTAAATAATCAGGGAACCAAAACTAAATGTGTGAGATATGTATCATTTCATGCTTTGGGCTGGACCGGACAGTTACCCGTTAGTGAACATAAGCAATTGTTAAGGTGTAAAGTTAAGTTGTACAGCAGTAAGAAGCAGGCAGTGTGTATCTACAGACCCTGCTGCTTGATCTTCATCACACTCGAGTTTGGTGCTTCAGGCTGGTGGATGACAGGGGCCCATTAGGGAAAGGTAAATCTAATTGGGAGTCTCTCGATCCACAGAGCCTGCGTGTCACCGCTAGAGGGGAGATGGCTAATATTACCTCGTCATTATACTGCTGCTACTGCTGTGACCCCAGAACTGTGCACACTTATTTTGTGCTGAGTCTACTTCTATAAGAATCAAGTTAATACGTTATGATACTGAGGTGAGCTATGTTGAGTTGTCGGGACAAGCATAAAAAACTCAATACAACCATTGACTGGTTCTTAAGAATTTTATTGATAGAGCCCGCGTAATAAGGAGAGGTTGTTAATTTTGGACCAATAGAGGGAGCAATCTCAACTACCTTAGAAGAAGCTGGTGAAAGACAAAAAAGCTGCATTAAAACCTAAAACCTAAAACCTAATGCATCCATCCTCAGAGAACACTACTCCATCCACCAATGGCACTGAAATAGATCTTCAGAACTTTCTGAGGGAGTTATTCCGATTACTAATTTGCAACCATGTTTCAATTCCTGTCATGCTCATATTGCTCAACACGCTCTGGTAAACCGAAACTGTATTGTCTCGGTCATTTGGTTTAGCGGGAAGATGCATATTGAACATATTGAAAGACATGTCATATGTAGTATTCTGGTCACTAGGCGTCAGTAATGTCACATTGATGAGGCATTAACTTAGATTACGTAACCTTTACACTGCATGGAGTCAACCATGGCATAGAAAAAAAAATCGAAAAAAATCAGATGTTAAGGTTAGGGGTAAATCACCCGCAATGTGATTTACCAACTCAAACTGTTTGCGGTTAATGTTTTTGTGTTTATGTTTAGTGTGTTTGAAAGGCAGGTGCAAACTGGCACAACGTTACACACAAATGGCTGCTGTCGTTGTGGCGAGAAGGAGGCATACAGTCATGGAAAAGATGATTAGACCACCCTTGTTTCTTCAGTTTATTGATCCATTTTAATTCAAGGTACAACTAAAGGCACATCTGTCTGGACAAATATAATGATTATAACAAATATAACTCAAAAGAGTTTAATTTTAGAGCTGATATCTAGCAACTTCCATGGTTTTCTTGACGATAACCAAAATCACTTAAGTTCTTAAAATGAATAGCATTGTACTGCAAAAAAAAAGAACTCTTATGAGCTATTTTTGTTGCCATTGTTATATTTGCCCAAACAAATGTACCTTTGGTTGTATCAGGCATTACAATGAGCAAGAAACTGAAGAAGCAAGGGTGGTGTAATAATTTTTTCCATGACAGTAGCAACGACAGACGAGAGAGGGAGAATTTTCCATATGCTTGTCAACATATTTGGACCGTCAGAAATAAAAATAGAGATATAATAGAGCAATGCCATCTTAGAGCTTCTGGAATGGCTGATTTGGAGCCAGTACAAAAAGGAGCCATGCCATATCCCCTATTGAAACAACTCTTTGCAACAGTGTATTTTCTTCAATCTGGATCATTCTAGTGCACCATCGCAGTTCCAACTTTAGTAATGCTGTTATTTTTTACACCATTACTCTCAAAACTGCTTGTCAATAATAAAACAAAGCCTTACTTTCCTGCAGTACCTTATTTTTCTTTGCTTAAACACAGCATTACGTATATGTTGAATAATTACGACAACTGCATTATAGTAATATACTATATTACTTTTGAAATAAAGATGTCTTTGTGGCAAAAAAACCCTACACTGTCTTTAGTTTCTTTGCACCGTTATTGTCATGTTCTGTGTTCTGCTCTGCTGCCCTCTGTCGTTTATTTGTTGCAGCACATCCCTGAACATGACCCAGCCCTAATTACACACACCTGCAGCTCATTACCACCGGCCTACTTAAGCTCCAGCCAAACTCCAGACCGGTGCCAGATTGTACTCCTTGACAACCTGCTTCCTGTACCTGCTCCTTACCCTGCTCTCTGGCTCCCCGCTTACCTGTACCTACCTGCTAGCCCTTTGTGTGATCTTCTCCTGTAAGGTTTGCCTGCAGTGTATTTTTTGTTATTTCTAGTTTTATCCTAACAGCCTTTTGCTGTTAGTGTTTTTTGTTATGGACTCTTACCTTGTTGGATTTTCCTTATTTGTACTTTGTATTTTTGCTTTGGACTCTTTTGTATATTAAATTGTTCTTTTGTACTTTCTGCCTCCCTTGTCTGCATTTGGGATCCTAAAAAACTCGCCGTGTTCCACGGCCGCCCATGACAGAACAATCTGGCCAGAACATGGATCCCGCAGACATGGAACAATTCCGAAAAGCCCTGACACATCAAGGACACATGGTGGGAAGCCATGAGAAGTCGCTCCAAGGGATCCTGGAAGCCATTTCTGTTCTCTCTGCTAACATGGAAGCATTAAATCAACGACTGGGATGTTCCGCTCCGATTCCGCCACCAGAGGTCGGTACAACCACTACCATGAGTGATTCCGCTGCTGCCACAGCTGCAAGCACACCTGCTGCTCATCAAGCTCGTGAGCCCAGTATCCCTCACCCTCCTCGCTTCTCTGGTGACTCTGATTCCTGTAACCAGTTTCTACATCAATGTTCGTTAGTTTTTGATCAACAACCTACATCTTACTCCTCTGATCAAGCTAAAGTAGCCTTCATAATGAGCTTGCTTGCGGGTAGAGCTGCCACTTGGGCCCTGGCCATAAGTACTTCTATGCCCGCCATCCGTACCTCCTTACCATTATTTTTAGAGGAGATAAGAAGGGTGTTTCATCACCCTATCCGGGGTTTAGAAGCCACCAATCGCCTGTTGGACTTAAAACAAAGAGGGCAATCTGTGGCCGATTTTTCCATTGACTTCCGTGTGCTCGCAGCAGCAAGCGGATATCCCGATACCGTGCTCCGTGGTATCTTCCGGAGGGCTCTTAGTGCCCGCATTAAGGATGAGCTAATAGCCAAGGATAATACTACATCGCTTGATGACTTGATAAACTTAGCGATTTGTTTAGACAACCGAGTAAAGGAGAGAATCAGGGACTATGCAGAGGAGGGATACCAGGTTCATACACCGATACCACATTCGCCCACGGAGCAGAGGAGGACTCACCCCATCAAGGTTGATGGTGATACGGAGGTTCCAATGCAGCTGGGAGGACGACGACTAGCCGCCGAGGAGAGAGCCCGTCGCCGTCGCCTGAACCTGTGCCTGTATTGCGGTAACCCAGGTCATCGGCTTCTTCAATGCCCCATCCGTCCAGTTCGTCGCCAAGGGTCGACTCCAGGAGCACCATCGGCACAACTATCGCTATCCAGTATCGATCCTCCCGTCACCAGCAGCCAGTCCTCAGCTGGTATTTGTGAGTACCCCCAGGAAGTGATCGACACAGGCAATGAGTCCCTGAGACGTCTCCAGGTCAAGGGGATTATTACAGGGGGGGGCAGAAATGTGACTGTAACCGCACTAGTTGACTCTGGTGCCGATGACTGCTTTTTGGATACGTCATTCGTTGAGAAACATAATATCCCAGTGATTAAGCTATCCTCTCCGAAGGAGGTTCTGTCTTTAGATGGACGTCTTCTAGCAGTAGTCACGTATCAGACCGAACCTTTCTCTGCAATTGTCGGGTAATCACTCAGAGAGGATTAGCTTCTTTATTATGCCTTCCCAAGCAGCTCCACTAGTGTTAGGGTTACCGTGGCTCAAACTCCACAATCCTGCCGTAGATTGGACTAAGATGAACATAGTCAACTGGAGTACGTTCTGCCACGCTAACTGCCTTAGGTCTGCCATTTCCGAGGTTTCCGTTAAACCACTTCCTGTAGAGGAGATTAACCTCACCAATGTGCCTGAGGAATATCATTATTTGAAACAAGTATTTAGTAAGGATCGTGCACAGACACTTCCACCTCATAGACCGTATGATTGCTCGATAGAATTACTAGCCAACACCACATTACCCAGCGCTAAGCTCTATAATATTTCTGGGCCGGAACAAAAGGCTCTTAAGGACTATATCTCTGCCTCGCTAGCTTCCGGTCTCATCCGTCCTTCTTCCTCTCCTCTCGGTGCGGGTTTCTTTTTTGTTGCCAAGAAGGACAAGTCCTTGCGCCCCTGTATCGATTATCGGGGTTTGAACAGTATTACGGTACGTAATAGTTATTCGCTCCCTCTCATGGACTCTGCCTTTTCCGCTCTCCATTCGGCACGGATCTTTTCGAAACTGGACCTCCGTAATGCCTACCACTTAGTGCGCATTAAGGATGGAGACGAGTGGAAGACCGCGTTTAACACTCCGCTGGGGCACTTTGAGTATCTTGTCATGCCCTTCGGTCTTACTAACGCCCCAGCGGTGTTCCAGAATCTGATTAACGACGTTTTAAGCGATATGATTAATCTGTTTTGCTTCGTGTATCTTGATGATATTCTGATTTTCTCTAGGAATCTACAAGAACACACTAAGCATGTCAAACTCGTTCTTCAACGCCTCCTTGAAAATAGGTTGTATGTTAAAGCTGAGAAGTGTGATTTCCACGCCACATCAGTGCCGTTCCTGGGGTACATCGTGGAGAAGGGTCAATTGCGTGCCGATCCCGCCAAGATTCAGGCGGTGGTCGAATGGCCAACTCTCAAATCAAGGAAGCACTTACAGAGGTTCCTAGGGTTCGCCAACTTCTACAGGCGATTTATCCGCAATTTCAGCAGTAAGGCAGGACCTCTGACTAGGCTTACATCTCTTAAGGTTCCGTTTGTGTGGACCCCAGAGGCAGAGACGGCTTTCTGTAATCTGAAATCGTTATTCACATCAGGACCTGTGCTCGTTCATCCTGATCCTAACCTGCAATTTTTTGTAGAGGTCGACGCATCGGATACGGGAGTGGGAGCCGTCCTGTCCCAGCGATCCTCGGTCGACCAGAGGCTGCACCCCTGCGCCTTCTTCTCTCGTCGCCTCACACAGGCTGAGAGCAACTATGATGTGGGTAACAGGGAGCTGCTGGCCATCGTTCTGGCGCTGCGGGAGTGGCGTCATTGGCTGGAGGGTGCTACACTTCCGTTCATAGTCATCACGGACCATAAGAACTTGTCATACATCCGCACCGCTCAAAGACTCAATTCTCGACAAGCCCGCTGGTCATTATTCCTCACCCGTTTCAATTTTTCAATCACTTACAGACCCGGTTCACGCAATGTCAAGCCCGATGCCCTATCAAGAGTCTTCAGCCCCACGGAGGAGGGAAAGGCACCAGAGACTATCATACCTGTGGCTCGAGTGTTGGGTGCACTCCAGTGGGAGGTGGAGAGGAAGGTGTCGGAAGCAACAGATGGGAGGAGACCACCAGAGGGCTGCCCCCCAGGAAGACTGTTCGTCCCAGAGGAGCTCAGGTCAGAGGTACTACAATGGGGTCACACGTCTAAAGTAACCTTCCACCCGGGACTCAAACGGACGTTATACGCACTGGCGCAAAGATTCTGGTGGCCTTCTATGGCGGCGGACGCCAAGGAGTTCGTCGCGGCCTGCTCTGTCTGTGCCAGGAGTAAGTCTTCAAACCGACCACCAGCCGGCCTGCTCCAACCATTACCCATCCCCGCCCGGCCCTGGTCTCACATATCCTTGGACTTCATTACCGGTTTACCTGCCTCTAGGGGGAACACGACAGTATTGAACATTGTGGACCGGTTTTCTAAAATGGCTCATTTCATTGCACTACCTGGACTACCTACATCCCTGGACACAGCTCGTCTGCTGGTGAGACACATTTTTCGTATTCACGGCATTCCCACGAACATCGTCTCAGACAGGGGCCCCCAGTTCACGTCCAGAGTCTGGAAGGCATTCTGCAAGATGCTGGGGGCCTCGGTCAGTCTTTCTTCCGGTCACCATCCCCAGACCAACGGCCAGACAGAGCGGGCCAACCAGGACCTGGAGGCTGCCCTTCGTTGCGTTTGTCACCGGCATCCATCTTCCTGGGCCCCCCACCTCCCCTGGGTGGAGTACGCACACAACACGCTTGTCAGCTCTGCCACAGGTATGTCACCCTTTAAGGTTGCTTACGGATATCAGCCCCCACTGTTCCCTTCACAGGAGGCGGAAGTTGCAGTGCCATCCGTGCAGGTTCATCTACGCCGAGCCCGGAGGATTTGGAGAGAGACAGTCGCTGCACTAGGCCGCACGGCGGCACGAAATCGACGGCTGGCTGACCGTCACAGGATCCCAGCTCCCACTTATCAGGTTGGCGATGAGGTCTGGTTATCATCCAGGGACTTACCTTTAGCAGGGACTAATAGGAAGCTGGCGCCCAGATTTGTGGGTCCCTACACTGTGGACTCCATCATCAACCCCTCCTCCGTGAGACTCAAACTGCCATCCAGTCTCAAAGTACACCCAGTGTTCCACGTCTCCTGTCTCAAGCCTGTATCTACCAGTCACCTGTGCCCTCCGGTCGAGGCTCCGCCCCCGCCGCGCTTGATCGATGGCCACCCAGCCTACACTGTGAAGGCCATTTTGGACTCCCGAAGGAGGGGCAGAGGGTTCCAGTATCTGGTCGACTGGGAAGGTTATGGTCCTGAGGAGCGTTCATGGATCTCCCGCTCCCTTATCTTGGATCCGTCCCTCATTAGCGACTTCCACCGTCTCCATCCTGACAAGCCAGGTAAGCCGCCAGGCGGCGCCTTATAAGAGGGGGGCATACTGTCATGTTCTGTGTTCTGCTCTGCTGCCCTCTGTCGTTTATTTGTTGCAGCACATCCCTGAACATGACCCAGCCCTAATTACACACACCTGCAGCTCATTACCACCGGCCTACTTAAGCTCCAGCCAAACTCCAGACCGGTGCCAGATTGTACTCCTTGACTCCTTGACAACCTGCTTCCTGTACCTGCTCCTTACCCTGCTCTCTGGCTCCCCGCTTACCTGTACCTACCTGCTAGCCCTTTGTGTGATCTTCTCCTGTAAGGTTTGCCTGCAGTGTATTTTTTGTTATTTCTAGTTTTATCCTAACAGCCTTTTGCTGTTAGTGTTTTTTGTTATGGACTCTTACCTTGTTGGATTTTCCTTATTTGTACTTTGTATTTTTGCTTTGGACTCTTTTGTATATTAAATTGTTCTTTTGTACTTTCTGCCTCCCTTGTCTGCATTTGGGATCCTAAAAAACTCGCCGTGTTCCACGGCCGCCCATGACAGTTATAAGCTACATAAAATACTAGTATCAATAAAAAATAGTCAATGAACTGACAGTTAATTTTTTCCTTTGACCGATCAAGGACATTTTCTCAAAGGTCCATTTCTGCTAAGTTGCAAGTGGTCAAGCCCTGCTGGGCATATAAATTATAACACCGTACACTTAGTAGATATTGTACTGTATATCTCCACATCAGGACCACAGTCAGGCTTATCAGATGTGACATTTTACTGGCTTGTGAAACAAAGCAAGAGAGAGGCACTGCTAATGTTGCCTAAGGCACTTATAATGTATGACGGAGAGAATCAGCCCATCACTTGTAATGTCAGAGCTTCTCTTTAACTGATCAAGGACAGCAATTGTATAGCATTTGACATGCATCTTTAAGTTCAGAATGATTTCATTCTTGTTTTGGATGACCTTTGTATACTACAAATGTCACGAGCTGGCTCTAAGGCAAAGACAATCACAAAACAAGGGAGACTGGACTAGCCATACAATGGCGCACATTTGCTGGCAACCATCAAGTTACACAAAAACTTAAGTCCAAGTCCATTTCAGCCTCGGTCTCCACTGTGAGTAATCAGCAGCAGGGGCCATCACAATCCCCCTAAAAAGAATGTTTTGTTCTAGAAAATGTTGAGTAAAGGTCAATACGTCCAAGTACACTCAAGCCGCAAATTAAACAACAAACATCAAGTAACAAACAGACAATGGGCTCAACAAAACCCAAGTTCCCCAAACAAAGTTAAACAGTACTGCGACGGTGGTTATAAACTTGCTTTGTCAAGTCCGGTTCTCAGCTTTGTGCTCAGTGCACGTTCACATAAAAGGGGGCGTTTGACGTCATATTATTCTATGGAGCGTTATGAGGAGTTGAAAAAAATGATCATTGCTGAGCGTGTAAATGTGCGTGTTAACACTCATTATTATACTAACTATAACCTATATCAACGCTCAACATTAATCAACTGTGACACATTAACACTTATTCATTTAAAAAATTGATAAAATGGAGCAATAACTGTCTTTTTTCATCTTTGAAATATTGTTTTCATATTTTCCATCCATCCATTTTCTATACCTCTTTATGGTTGCGGGGGTATGCTGGAGCCTATCTCAGCTGACTTTGGGCGAGAGGCGGGGTACACCTTGGACTGGTCGCCAGCCAATCGCAGGGCACATATAGACAAACAACCATTCACACTCACATTCATACCTATGGACAATTTAGAGTCACCAATTAACCTAACCCTGGAATGTGGGAGGAAACCGCAGTACCCGGAGAAAACCCACACACGCACGGGGAGAACATGCAAACTCCACACAGAGATGCCCCAGGGGAGAATCGAACCCAGGTCTTCCCGATCTCCAGACTGTGACTGTGTGGCCAATGTGCTAACCACTAGACCACCGTGCGGCTGTTTTCATATTTTACTGTACTGAATTCTACAATGTTGTACCTCATGGTGACGATTAGGTCTGAGTGTTGGCGTGTTTTGTGGCGACTTGTGATACAATTTTCCTTTTTGTTCAAATAAAGAGGTGTTTTGTTGTAGTTGATTGAGTGTTTATTCCTCCAGCAAATATTGTAATTGTATTGTAAATATTGTAAGGGCTGAGTACTCACGCAATAACAGCTCGTGGCACTACACCTTTGGAGATGGTTTATCGTAGAGAATTGAATAGTCAATTCTGGTGGACATTTCTGCAGTCAACATTCCTATTGTGTGCTTGCTCAAAACTTGCAACATCTATGGCATTGTCCTGTGTGATAAAACTGCACATTTGGGAGTGGCCTTTTATTGCGGCCAGCCTCAGGTACTTCTCTGTAATATTCATGCTGTCTAATCAGCATTGTGATATGCCACACCTGTGAGGTGGATGGATTATCTCGGTAAAGGAGAAGTGTTTACTAACATGGATTAAAATTGATTTGTAAGCAATATTTGAGAGAAATAGGCCTTTTGTGTACATCGAAAAAGTTTTCGATCTTCAGCTCATGGAAGATGGGAGCAAAAACAAGTGTTGCATTTATATTTTTGTTGAGTTTCCAAGGTAACAAAGCACAACAAATTACTACCTGATTTGAAGACATTATTTAAAATTTGAGCACTTTACATTCATAACTAGGCAATGCAACAAACAGCACTTTGGCAGACTGTCTGATGTGTAAGTCACGGTCATAGCTGCAGGTACCAGATTATGGCAGCTGAAATGCACCACTGAGCATCCAGTTGCCCACTCCAGGACACTTTGTGGCACCTCTGTCAAATTACACATGCAGGAAGAAGCAGTGTAAGAGCACTCTGTGTGATTAGTCATGCCGCTTGGCAGCTGTATTTTGACACATCCTCCATTGCAAGTCACAGATGCTCTTTCATGGCGAAGGACAGCGTGTCTAAGAGAGAGGATGCAGCCTGAGAAACACAAGTTTTACTGATGTGAACTTATGAATTCTTTGAACTGTCTAACGCCAATGTACAGAATTTCATGTCAATCACGAGGCGATAGCAGTAGAAACTGTGTGTAGTGGCGGCTGGTGGTTTAGCAATTAGGAAGAACTCGCACATGATTTGAAGACTTTTTCCCAGCACATCGAACACAATTTAGAAAAAAAAGAAGATATTGATTGATTAATAAGGCACATTGATCAGGCAACTAAAAGAAGCAAAGATCAGACCATTTATATAGGCACAGACTAATGAGCAATTACAAATTAAATGCATTGTGAAAACTGCAAACTAGGAGGAACACCAAACTGAAAGTAAGGTAACAACAACACACAAGGAGATATGGACGAGGAACCAAAATATGTACAACACAAGGTGTAGGTTTGTATTATATTGACAAACACTGTCAGACATTGATGACATTTTTATATCAAAAGTCAGGGGGACACAACCATTTAATACAGCGTAACATTGAAAAAGTGCAAGTGACATTTCCCCCCGTAACACAATCTCCCTCCACTCCCACACCCCCACCTGTGAATACATCTGTGCTGTCAGCGATGTATTAACAACAAATCTGTATTTTTAAAATGTATTGTATTTTAGATTGGTTCAACTGCAATGTGTAATGTGATAAAATTAGAGTAAGACACACTGTGATGTAAACAACACAACAGCAATTTAAGGTAGAAACTCACAATTTGAATGCACCCATGTCTGAATAATTTGAAATACTAAGATATGACTTTGAGCTAGCAATTTAGCCTTTTACAGTGGTCAACCTTTTTTTCACTTGTGCGGCATGTGTTAAGAAGGTTCAAGAGTGAGATTCTTTCATTTTAATAATGACTAAAAAAAGAATTTTACAATTGTTTGGCCGTTTTCTGCCTCTTTATAGTTCATGAAGATTAATGAAAATTAATTTAACCCAAGCATAATTCTCACCATAAGCCTATACAATTCCATTTCCATTATTTTTTATGGGAATAATTATTTTTGAAATATAATAAAACGTAGACACACGGCAACAAGAGCCAGATGCTCTTGACAATAGCACTGCTGTGAGTGTCAGCCGCGGAAGTAGTTTGGTGGATGAAGCTGAGCCTGCGAGTGAAGCGTTTCATCACAAAATATGAGTATTAAAGGGCTAAACTACATCAAATGTTGCTTAATGTTCTTATCAATTACAATAAAAGCACTTAGATGCTTGACTTGTTAGGCAATAATAATCCCACAGGGGACTTATTTTGCCCAGGAAAGAGGATATGTTTTTCATAGTCACACTTGTTTGTACTGCTAATAAGTGTGACTATGAAAAAATCTTCATCATCTATTAGTAAATGGCAAACATTAATATTAAAAAAATCATTTTTAAATACAGTAAACATGGCTGTGTAATTAGCTACTGTCCACACTGAAGACCTTGTGTTGAAATGAGAATAAAACTCAGTGCAGTACCAAGATATAGAGGGCCCCAGTGACTTGGTTTGCCTTAGGCCCGCAAATGACTAAATACACCCTGTTAAAGAGTGTACATAACGTATAATTGCAAAAGTTTTATTTTTTTTAATTATGTCCATTTGTCTCTCTTAAAAAGTGTTATGAAGAGTTAGACCACCCCCAAAAATCTAGGGAGTAATTGTGTGAATGCCCTCAGGGCAACTTTCACCGACATTCTCACTTTTCCCTTGATCTTAATTACTGTAATTTCCTTTGATCTTAATTACCCAAACTACAGTACTTCAAAATTTTTCAACCAGTTATAACAATTCAAACAACATCAAATCGTTTGTCAACCCATTCACCTCATTCCAACATCAACTCAGTCAGGACATTCGTGCTATTTATCCAAAGCTCAAACTCCCCACTTTTTCCGGCTACTGTGGACCCTCTACAGTTTGCATACCGCCAGAACTGATGATGCAGTCAACACTGCCATCCACACAGCCCTTTCGCACCTACAGGGCCAGGACACATATGTCAGAACGCTATTTATAGACTATAGCTCTGCATTTAATAAAGTCAGCCCCCACAAACTCACAGATAAGCTCCTCACACTTGGCCTGTCACCCTCCCTCTGTAACTGGGTGTTTAACTTTCTCACAGGCAGACCCCAGTCAGTCAGAGTCCACAACCGCACATCCAGCTCAAGAATTGTGAGCACTGGGACCCCACAGGGGTGTGTGCTGAGTCCGCTCCTCTACACGCTCTTCACCTATGATTGCGTGGCCTCCCAGAACAACACCAGCATCATTAAATTTGCGGATGACACTACAGTCATCGGACTGATCACTGGTGGTGTTGAAACGTCATACAGAAGAGAGGTGGCGGACCTCATAGCTTGGTGTCGTGATAACAATCTCCTTCTCAATACAGATAAGACTAAAGAGATGATCATTGACCCAAGAACAAGGGAAAAGGAGCCGCATAAACCCCTGTATATTGATGAGACTGAGGTGGAGAGGGTGAAAACCTTCAAGTTCCTTGGCACATACATCAGCGAGGACCTCACCTGGTCTCACAACACCCAACAAATTATGAAGAAGTCCCAAAGGAGACTGTACTTCCTGAGAAGACTGAGGAAATTTGGCATGTCCACCAAAATCCTGAGTTGCTTCTATAGACGCACTATCAAAAGTGTCCTTACAGCCTCCATCACTGTTTGGTACGGTAACTGTACAACACGTGATAGGAAGGCACTCCAGCAGGTGATCAACACCTCACAGCACATTGTTGGGGCAGCCCTCCCCTCACTGCAAGACATTTATAAAACTAGAGTCCTGAGACGAACAAACAACCTCATCAAGGACAGCACACATCCACAACACTCATTATTCACACTTCTACCGTCAGGCAGACGCTACAGGAGTTTGAAGTCCAGGACCAGACTGGCAAACAGCTTTTACCCACAGGCCATCAGGCTTCTCAACGAAGCACTCACGCACGCCGCACGCAACACATGCACACAATCATAGCACATTATTTATTTATTTATTTACTCATTCATTGGTATTCATGTCTCTTCTGTTGTTGTTGCTTAATTTATTGGTATTAATGTTTCTTTTGTTCTTATTCATTTTCGTGTGTTTTCTTTCTTTTTTGGGAGAATGAACAGAACAAGAATTTCATTGCATAGCAGAACTACCTGTTTTACTGTGCATATGACAATAAAACTCTTGAATCTTGAATGCCCATTTTCCCGGAATGCTGAATGCCTTTGATCCAATTAGATCAAAGTCATTCAGCAATTACTTGCACATTTATCAACAGATTCCAACCGTTCCTACATCAAACCATTCAATATCCACATCACAGCAATTTCCACTTTTCCTGACGTTCCTATTTTTTCAGAATGCTGAATGCCTTTGATCTAATCAGATCTGATTCGATTACATCAAGATTCCAACAGTTCCAAAATCAACATGGATGCTTTCCTACTCATTTTTATTTTTTCCCACTCATCAGGCTCAGGCATTCACAGGCAGTGTCTCCAGACGTTGCAGTCATCTAGTTACACATAAGATTAGATGCAAAACTATCGTTATCATCAGTCACCCATCATATTTTGTATACATTCCTGTTTCCTGTTTTTGGCCCATGTCTGGTACATTGATTCATTTACCTGCATGAAGCATTTGGTCAACTAATGATAAGGCAGACAAGAAATTAAGTAAAAGTACAAGTCATATCATGAGGCAAGCACAGGTAAATGTAAAATGTTAAGGCATTTATTTCACAATATGGTCAACCCTTCTCATCATCAACATGAGGCATCCTGATGACCCCTGCAAAGGTGACGTTGTTCTGCTCCAAAGAGAAAGAAATGTGGGGGATGATGAATAATAGCCCAGCTGCTCTCGTTAGGTGCAATTAGCCTGTCTGAGGTCCAACAATTATACCGGAAAAAGCTGACACTCACAATACCACAATGCAGCCACTGAATCAATACATAATTGTAATAATTAGCATCCTGGTGTCAATTGTGGGTATGTCCGAAACTTCCAGAAAAGAAGAGAGAATTGGATAAACACAGAGGGATGATCGGTGGAGAGACGTCGCCTCTTCAAGAACAATTCTGCCAAAAGTATCGTACCTGGATGAGCAATGGTAGGGGTTGTAATAACTCAGCCTGGTCATGACTCATTACTCTAGAGCAGGGGTCACCAACTCGTCGATCGCGTGCTACTAGCCGATCTTTGGGACTTTGTCGGTTGATCGCAGGAATATTAGAAAAAAAATGTATTATTACATCAGTGCCCTCCACTCCTGGAGAGTGACCAACAGGCATGCATTTTGACCACTGAACACGCCCGTATGCTTTGCCGCTGTCCAGGCACGCAGCCAGGAGCCCAGACCTCCTGGAAGTACGTACCATGAGTGCACACATGCACACTGGCTCGCCTCACGCTCACAGGTTGAGTGACAAGGACAGAGAGAACGTTAGCTCGCTGCGATGTGCCTGCTCACGCAACAGTGATTATTGCACGTTGTGGCTCAAAAACAGCCTTTGCTACCTCAAAATTAAGGAGATGTGCACCTCCAAAAAAACGCTGCTCATAAGGATTGACTGTTGTAACGCAGCCGCTTTCATCTCAACTACCATCGCTTCGCTCTCCCATGAAACTGAGCCAACAAGCCAAATAGATTTGTAGTTTGCTCAAAGAGCCGACGCCACAAGCCCGACCCCGACGAAAATCCACAAAAGTAGGTGTGCCCAAAGTGCGGCCCAGGGACCATTCGTAGGCTATGGCTAATTTGTCATTCCATCACTGCAGAAACAAAATAAAATTTAAAAACAGCAAAAAAATTGTAAAAATAGAGCAAAAGCGCAATGAGAAAATGCTGAAATGTTGACACCAACAACGAATAAGAACACAAAGCTTTGTATTTAAATACACCTCACCTCACCTGTCAGAATGAAAAATAATATAAATATTTGACCATTGAACTGTATTATAAATGTATTTTCTGAATGATTCTGTTGCAAATTCCAAATTCTTTAGGTAGATTTGGACATCATTCAGACAACAAAACGTCTTGTTCAATGATGGCGTATTCAATTTACCAAAAAGATGGCGATATATACAGTTGGATAAGCATAACAGTAAAAAAAATAAAACATCTTATCTTCAAAATATGCCGGTCTACTTTCAGCTCTAATTCTACTGTCCTCTTGGTGACCTCCAGCAAAAACGCCCTGAACATTGTCCAGTATTTGCTCTTATTCTGTTTGGCATCCTTCTTCCATTTGGTAATGTGATCCTCCAATGTCTCCCTGTTCCCAGGTTTTTTATGGTCTGTTTGTACGTCTATGCAAAGTTCTGTTGATAATTCCCCAAGGTCCTCTGTTGGTGCCCTCTTACCTTGATTGACCGCACTCATAGTGATAAATATATTATTACCTACATGTATTCCTTTCTCCCAAAATCTTCTGCCCAGCATTACAGCAAAAACACATCTAACCGTCCCATGACTGTTGTTTTTGAAGGAAACACCCATTACAAACCTAAAGATTACTTATACTGTACAAGTTAATATATGTATTGGTTTCTAAGTATATTTCTTTTACTGATTAACAAAATCGTATCTGTTGGCTGTTGTATGTAATGTATGTGTTATGCATTACTGATTAGGTATTATAGTATTACATTAAATAACCCAGATGTATTGATTATGTATTGAGAAACTGCATAAGCAAACATTATGTGTCAGGAAGAGCATAAGAAAGCTAAAATAGTTAACATTTTCTTAAGTAAAAATTGCTTAATATCCACATGGCAATCCCTGCATACCTATTGGCGTTTGATTATTCTTGCATCTATGTTTACATGCTTTGCCTTTCTGTCACTGGCTGTACTTGACATTGGCAGCAGCTAGCTAGCCAGCTATTATGGTCTTCGGACTCCAAATGTGAGTTTTTGTTTTTAAAACAAACAAGCAATGCGGTTAGTTCGGAGCTTGTTTTTGTACCACAGGAAACCCGCAAGTGGATATTATGTTCATGTGGTCCGTACTAACTTTTTCGAGTGTCACTCAACAACTTTACTATCTTGTTGTCATTATACTAATTATGTCTTGGTTGTCGTGGTTGTTTAATGAACCTGAACACATAGTGTGTCCAGCCTAATGATGGTGATACTATAACAGGGATCTCCTTACTCGCCAGGTGATTTTGAGTAGTTTGCCAAAGGGACAAAGAATATTTGCTTCAACTCTTCGTAGTATTTTTTGTTATGCCTTTATATAATGACAAATTACCACAAAATAGCATAGAGACAATGGCCACACTGTTTGAGTGGAGATCTGCTTGTTAAATAAAGTAGTGTACAATTTAAATGTTGCCAGTCATAAATAAAACACAAATAGTTGACAGTTCTAATAGTGATGAAAATTAGAGCCCTCTGCAACCTGGAAACTGAATTTATTCTCGTTCAAGTTGAGCAGGACAGATTTCTGTTTAATATATTTATTTGTATTATTTTATTCTGTTAATTTTGTTATCCTGAGCTAAAAAATAATTGTAAATATTAATATTAATTAAAAATATTTGACCATTGAACTGTGTTATACATGTATATTCTGTTTGATTCTGTTGCATATTCCAAATTCTTTAGGTAGATTTGGACATCATTCTGACAACAAAACGTCTTGTTCAACATTGATGTACAGTAAAAAAAATAAAACTTCATATCTTCAAAGATATGCCAATCTACTTTCAGCTCCAATTCTGGTGTCCTCCAGCAAAAAGGCCCCGAACATCGCCCAGTCTCGGCTCTAATTTTATAGGTAATTTTTTTTTTTAGGTCTAGGTATAATTTAGGAAGACGAAAATAAAAAAAAAAAAATGTACTTAAACTGTGCTTGTTAATACATGTATTGGTTGTTACGTAAAATTGTATGTGCTATTTAATCAATGTATGTTATGCATCACTTAGGGATTATTCTGTTTACAATAAATACCCCAAATGTATTGATTATGTATTGAGAAACTATATAAGAAAACAATTTGTGTCAGGAAGAGCATGGGAAAGCTAAAATGTCTAACAATTCCAATCGTTTTTTCACATTTTCTCAGTTAAAAATTGCTGAATTTGCACATTTTCTGATCAAGTACAGTGCAGAAAGCTGAGCTGAGGCTGTGGTAAATCTCTCCTCTCAGCGAAGTGTGCTAGCTGAGCTAATTGTAGCTCAGTCAGCTCGTCTTTGAGTCTGAGTGCACTGCACTGACTGCGCTGGATGGCAGATGGCGCGTTTCTGTTTGTTAGCATGTTGCTAATGTAATGTTTACAGAAACATTTATTATAATCCATGACTTTTTACAGCCTGTGTAATGTCTTGAATAAAAGTGTGACATAATTACTTTCACTGATCAGACAATAAAATAGAGCGAAATGCTGTACGCTGAGGCCCTGCAGTATTTCACCTCACCGCGAAGTGGCGGGAGCATGCGTGTCCTTCTATAGAGAGGAAAAGCTGGTGTTTTTTTTTTTTTTGACAGCATCACCAGCTAGAGCTAGAGTAGCTATGCTAAAATAAATGTCCCAATCATTGTGAAATCAGTCAAGTGTGACAGATATGTCTCAGCTGAATCTTTGTCTCATACAATAATCACTGCTAATTTGCCCGTATTAAATTACTGTTAGTATACACCAATCTATAAAGTACCCTTGCAGACAACAAGCGGAAAAGGCACTGCAGTCTATTTGTTGTTTTGTTGCATCTTTCAACCTTCATACTCACTGTACTCATTGTACAGTCATCCCTCGGTACATTGTGGTTCGAACATTGCTCACTCACTTTATCAGGGTTTTTAAAAAAAAATCATTAATAAATTATTGCTGTTTCAAGGTTGACTATGGCAATTATCAGTCAAAAATATTGAAAAACAAGTCATATGTAGTATTCTGGTCACTAGGTGTCATTAATGTTCCATTTATGAGACATTACCTTAGATTACATTAGCAACGTTACCAACATTACATTTTTTCCACTCAGTTTGAAACACTTCCTCAAGTTTAGAGCAAATAAATTGGAGGCTAACTAGTTAGCTTGGTAGTTTGCTATATGCTATGAGCGCTTATATTATGCTCTTATGTCCTTGTAGTAATCCCGTAGCCTGCGCATTAGTGTTGCGCAATGTGGTGTAAACAAAGAGTAATAGGAGTGTAAAGGTGACTATAGGGGTGTTATTTTATGTTTACAGGGCTTCAGTAATGGTAAAAAACATATTTGGAAAGTCATAACCAGATTTTCTATGTTTTCCATTCATTAATATTGAATCCTACTTTGCAGAAATTCACTTATCGAGGTCCGGACTGGATCCAATTAACCGTGATGAATGAGGAATGATTGTAGTTTGAAGAGGGAGGGCGGACCAGAGTAGCTGTGAGCCTGAGGCAATAGCGCTCTCCACCATTTTCAGCCTGTTGATTCAGGTTGGAAAACGAAGTGTCACACTCGGCCACTTGCCTCCTCTGCACCCTTGCAAGGTTGCAGCTGGTGGAAGCATTTGACCAGAGGTCCAGGGCTAATCTTTTTACCTGGGCTCGTCTGTGTGCAGCGTGCATCACCTCACAATCATATTAGGCTACAAATTTATGTGATGCGCTTGTTGCTGAGGTAAGAGACAGACCTTGTAGGGAAAAGACAGTGCCCATTGTGCATGTGTGTCCACCCCTCGATGAAATCCAATTTTGAAGAGCTGTACAGATTGAACTGACCTGATAAAGTGACTCAATTTTCCAGGTTACTTTTTTCTGTAGGAACATTTATGCAAAGACTTTGATAAATGTGTACAGATGATTTGATCAGCCTATATGTTAATATTATACAGGCGATATACAAGATATACAGTATTTTATTATGTGAAACGTAATAAAAAATATATATCTAGCAAGAAAACCAATCAGTGAGTGCTATCAGCATGCCAATTAATTAATTTTATAATATAATAGGCCAGTGGTTCTCAACTGGTTTGGCTGCGGGACCCACCATCACCCCCCTTTGACAAGCCTACTCATACCAAATATTTAATGAAACGACTGCAGTTTGAATTAAGGTCATGCAAATTAACAAAGTGTGCCAAGTTTAATATAATTTTTTACTAAATTTCATGACAAATAGGTTGTTTTTTTATACACAAACTCAAAATTATTTGAACAAAAAGGAGTCCAATTGCTCTGATTCACCTCTTTTGAAAAACAAAAAATGCAACTCAAAAATATTTAACTACACAAATGATACTTTTCTTTTGAATGAACTCAGTCGGCTGTGACAAAACTCCAAATTTAATACTAACATGATGGGGGTCACCACTGATGTAAGAACTCCCACTGATATAAACACAGACATCTGCAAAAGCCGGATTGTACGAGTTAGCCATTAGCCTAGCCCGGATCCCTCTTCTTCCTCTCACTCCGCCTGTCGTGCTCTCTCTGCGGTTGCAGCGCAGTAGTGGCGTTGGAAGCTGAGGTGGGCCGCCGGAGGATGCCAAGCCTCTGTAGTTCCCTGGTGTCCTCGGGTTGTAAAGTCCATAAAGAGCTGCTGTCAATGTCTAAAAGCAACTTCCGACAGTACACGTGTTTTGGTGAAAGCAAACACAGTACTGTCGTCCCTCGTTTATTGTGGTTCATTGGTTCCAGACCTGACTGCGTTAAATGAATTAACGCGATATAGGATTCATTGTTAATAAATGATTTATTTTCATAGTTCGAGAATAGAAAACCATTTTTGACTTTCTCCGTATGTTTTTTTAAACATTATTATACATGAAATAACACCCCTACAGTCACCTTTACACTCCTATTGTGCATTGTTTGCACCACATTGCAACTCTTATGTTGCAGGAACTCGAGACAGCTGCTAGCTAGCAAGCTAGCGAGCTAACAATTTACCGAGCTAACCAGTTAACCTTGAATTTATTTCTTCTAAACTTAAGAAGCCCAAAACGTACCACTTCCACAGGGAATTTTTCAATCTATCATGTCGGACATGCAAGTAACTTCATGACTTAATACAGTGTTAATGCAATGCAATGCAATGTAAGGTAATGTCTCAATGTTGTGTGTCATTGCTGCCACCTTGTGGCCAGAATACTACATATCACGTGTGTTTCAATATGCTTTGTATTTGTATTGTATTTGTATTTGTATTTGTATTTGTACTTTATTTATCCCACAGCGGGGAAATTCACTTGTTACAGCAGCAAGCAAGATACGCAAGTAAAGAATACAGTGTAAAGAATTACATATTGACTACATGGTTCAGGTGGTGCAGGTGTTGTAGAGCCTGACAGCGGTCGGTATGAAGGACCTGCGGAACCTCTCCTTCTTACACCGTGGGTGTAACAGTCTGCTGCTGAAGGTCCTGCTAAGGGAACCCACAGTGCCATGTAGCGGGTGAGAGGTGTTCTCCATGATGGACGTCAGCTTAGCCAACATCCTTCTCTCCCCCACTTCCTCCACGGAGTCCAGAGGACTGTCCAGGACAGAGCTCGCTCTCCTGATCAGCCTATTGAGCCTGCTCCTGTCCCTGTCCGTGCTGCCCCCTCTCCAGCAGCCCACAGCATAGAAGATGGCTGAGGTCACTACAGAGTCATAAAAGGTCCGTAAAAGAGTCCTGCACACACCAAAGGACCTCAGTCTCCTCAGCAGGTGGAGGCGACTCTGGCCCTTCTTGTAGAGGGCGTGGGTGTTGACGGACCAGTCCAGTTTGTTGGTAAGGTGAACACCCAGGAATTTGTAGCTGTCTACCAACTCTATGTCCGCTCCCTGGATGTTCACCGGTGTGAAGTGAGATGTTTTCCTCTGGAAGTTAATGATCATCTCCTTTGTCTTGCTGGTGTTGAGCTGTAGCTGGTTAAGCTCACTCCAGCTGACAAAGTCCCTGATGACCGTCCTGTATTCCAGATCGTTCCCCTCTGAAACACAACCCACAATGGCTGTGTCGTTGGAGATCTTCTGGATGTGACACTGTGTGGAGTTGTGTGTGAAGTCCGAGGTGTAGAGGGTGAAGAGGAAAGGGGAGAGCACCGTACCCTGAGGGGCTTATTTGATGAATAATAGACCATAATCTACCACGAAACAGCGATCATTTATGATTTCATTTCTGAAAAAACGCGATATAGCAAGGGACGATTATTACGAGGGAAGACTGCACTTACAAAAACAGGTAAACACATCGGGAGAGAGAGCGACAGCTGTGTCCAGTTGCGCAGCCATCTTACTCCTTCAGAATAAAAGTGCAAGATTGATTTTTTTAAATGATTTTTTTGGCAAAGATCCGCGACCCACTGAAAACGGTCAGCGACCCAGTGGGTCTGTTTTCACCAGTTGAGAATCACTGATATAGGCTACGTAAAGGTTTGCAGTTTATTTAACGCAAGTGCATACAGTATTATAAACATCAGTGTTCTTATTCGAAAAAAAAAAAACCAAAGGTAAAAAAAACTTACATTTAGACAAAAAAACATACAACATTACACATGCACAGTAACATACATGGCTATGTACATCCTTTAAATCCTATTAAAAGCCCACTTGTATTTTTCAACATAGCTGAAATGATTGCAAACCACACAACAGATCACTTTCAAATACGCTTTTCTTCGTGTTTAAAAAGGTTCACACAGTCCACATTGTTGATGTGTGTTGATTGATTAGAGGGGAATTAGAGTGCTTGACGTCACTGACAGCAAACAAATGAGCGTATAAAAAGACAAGCTTCTGTCTGAAAAAAGCAACGCTCTGTAGGCGGGCTTCAGCACAAGACATTCGTTTGCACCTCACCCTATATCCTATCTTGGATTTGGAAAGAAGACGCACAGGGAAGACCTGACACACGATGCCACTTTCAAGCAGCTCCACGTCCTCTTCCAAGAGCATCCACAGAGCAGCATCCGAGCTGGAGAGGTCGGACTCCATAACGGTAGGAAAAAAAAGCTTAAAAACCTTTTCGCACATTTGGATAACAATGTCCAGAGTGTGATTATGTGTAGCGTAATTGTTCTTAATATTACGCTACGCACAGATAGGTGACCATTACGCACTGGCGTGTGCAATTCCCATCGTCAAGTAAATGGGTAAAGGAACATTTATTGATATAAACTATGCTTTATTCGTTCGCGTGTTCCACTATTTTTGTCTGCAAAATACCGTCAATGTTATATTGTTGCAATACAATTAAAAAGACTACAAATGCCAAGTATGTGTGATTTTCTTTCCTTTTTCTCAACGTTTGTGAAAACATACTTTCGGCTTGAATGTACTGTAACTGAAAGTAAAACTATGTCAAACTTGAAATAAAGCATGTTGACGTGGAGTATAAATCCCATTGACTTGTAGTTATACTTTAGGTGTAACGTTAATTGTAATACGCATTTAGCGATGTGAGGCGCACCCAGCGATCGTTGGCCATTTGATAACCTGGCTCTGTTGGCATTCCCTGGTCATTGTTATTCAAACCTAACGAATAGATGTCTCTGTAGCATTTAAAGTCCCTTTTGAAACAGTCACAAAGGTTCCTGGGAAGACGGCAAAGCCTGATCGATGACGCACGGAAGGAGCGCGAAGCCGCCGCTTCAGCAGCCGGGGTAGCAGAGGCAAGCGAGCAGATTGTGTTCGAGGAAGACGACGGAAAAGCCCTCCTCAACCTCTTCTTCACTTTAGACAGCAACAAGACGCCTGTCCTATCAAGGACTCTTAAAGTTTTTGAGGTACGGAAACGTACCCCCCCCCCCAAATACTGAACTTGTTGCCGTTAATTGGAATGTCACTGTGTTGCTGTGTTTCAGACATTTGAAGCAAAGATCCATCACTTGGAGACGCGGCCGTGCCGCAAGCCCAAAGACAGCCTTCACCTCTTGGAGTACTTTGTCCGCTGTGAGGTGCACCTCTCCGACGTCAGCACCCTCATCAGCTCCATCAAAAGAAATGCAGAAAATGTCAAGACCACCAAAGAAGTCAAATGTAAAACTTTTCATTGTTTCTGTTCAAGGAAAAATGATCTTTTAGAATGTTATATGTATACTTATACAGGTGCAACTCAATAAATTACAATATCATATAATAAAGTTAATTAATTTCAGTTGTAAAATTCAAAAAGTGAAACGCTTACATTCTATAGATACACTACACACAAAGATGTGTTTCTTAATTTTTTAATCATTTGGATGATTATAGCTTACAGCTATTAAAAACCAAAATTTAGCATCTCATAAATGTGAAAAAGATGTAAAAAAACTTCAACATTATAAACTACCGGTTCATGCTGTAATCAGCAGATGAACTTGAAAAAAGCTTTCTGAAACTTTCATTAAACTGCTGAAATGAAATAACTTCTGCATGATAACTTAATTAATTGAGATGCATCTGTATCCACACAATATCAATGCAATTCTAATATTCACCTTGTGGCTACCTTTAACCAACTTTAATACAGTACTTTACAAAGCTAACATCCTACGACACCCGTAAGCCAGGCTGTCCGTAACCCTGGACGGGATGAGTGGCATAGTAAATGTAAGGATGGATGGATTTTGACATTGCGAGACAGTAAAATATAGCATATTCAGTTTCAATTCAATGGAATTTTATTGCTATTGCACCAAATCACAACAAATGTTATCTCAGGGCACTTTAGGCATGAGGTCGGTCTATGATCACGCACCTTGTAAATGAAAAAGAAACCAACTGAACCCCACATGAGCAAGCACTTGGCAAAAGAGGCGCTAGGAAAAACTTCCTCTGGGGAAGAAACCTTGAACAGAACCCAGGCTCTGGGGGGTGGCTGTCTGTCTGGACTGGCTGGATTAGGATACAAAAAAAATAGAAAGGGACAGATGGTAAATCAAGTGAGAAAACAGGAGCGTCTTTATCTTAGCCCAAGGAACAGGGAGCCATATCAGGGGAAAGGGGTCGGTCTATTTATATGCTTTAGCAAAAAGGTCAGGTTTAACTTGACTTTTAAATAAAGAGAGGGTTTCTGACCCCCAGATTAAGGTTTGTATTATAATTGATATTATTATTGTCTCATCATCCAACCAGACATGCTTAAATTACATTAAGGAACATCACATGGTTACATTGGCACAATTCAACATGTCTGAAGAGGAGTAGGGAAAAGCAGAGATAATCCTACCCCTTCTACATATCTATTGCTGACAATGTGTTTAGATCGTAAGTGGACCTGAATAGCGTTTGCTCAAACTCAATGCATGCAACATTGTTCTTATTGTAACATTTATTTAGATACTGAGAAATTGGTGACCCAATACGTTTTCACAGTACTGCATTTTAAATCTTACAGTCATCAGATTCTTCTCCTTATAATACTTGGCAGATGACAGATTTACACACTTACAGTAAATAAACACACTTGTAATGTTAACTCCTGTATTCTCCCCTCAGAACCCTGTCGTTATTTTATTTAGATGAGATGACATGAGATGAGATGAGATGAGATGAGACCCTGGGCGTGTGCAGCCAGGGAAATTAAATATTAAATATTTGCTCCTGTTTGCATAATTGACGCAACGGTTTGCAAAATACTTCAATATTTAACTTCACCTTTTCCCAAACTTTCTTCCAGTTCACTGGTTTCCAAAGAAAATAGCAGATTTGGATAAATGTCACCATCTGGTCACCAAATTTGATCCAGACCTTGATCATGATCATCCTGTAAGTCGAGGTCCTTGCATGACAAACACAGCGAAACAATTGTTTTTAATGTCATGGCCAAGAAAAATGATATCAGTGTTTATAATATTTGATTTGAATAGGGTTTCACAGACCCAGTCTACAGACAGAGGAGAAAAATGATTGCAGACATTGCCTTTGGATACAGACAGTAAGCCATATCTAGTCACAGACATCTATATAGTCCAGAATAAATAATATTACTACTGTTTGTCCGCAGTGGGGACCCAATCCAAAGAGTGGATTATACCGAGGAGGAAATTGGCACATGGTGAGGGCTGCTGTATATGTAAATTTCAAATCTTCTGACTAACACAAACACACAATTGTCACAATTTATGCAGTTAGCCATTGGCGCTGTTTCATTCTATCCACTCAGTGCCTACAGAGAGTGACACTGTGACAGCAGGTTA
This sequence comes from Dunckerocampus dactyliophorus, assembly GCF_027744805.1. Lineage (NCBI taxonomy): Eukaryota > Metazoa > Chordata > Actinopteri > Syngnathiformes > Syngnathidae > Dunckerocampus > Dunckerocampus dactyliophorus. The sequence continues at coordinate 7,820,011 of NC_072823.1, forward strand.
TGTGATGTGTCTTTCATGGCTTTTTTGCTACATTATTTACAGATGAACAGCACTAGCAAAGCATTTGACTGGAGCATCCTGTAATTTGAGAACATTGTTCAGACATGGACTTAATTTTCTGTTCAGTTCAATCTTAGATCATGCAACGTGCCCTCACAAGAACTTAGTGAAATATACAAAAAAACCAACAACATAGTGCTGTATTATGTTTGAACTGGACCACCCTCCAACAACAAAAAGTACAAAAGGATGACTCCAAAACGATGGCAAATGTAGCCGTAGCAAATTCCGCAATTATAAATCCCATGTTAAACTGTTTGAAAATTCAATATTTTGCCACAAAAATGCCATGTTTTCAGAGTGGTTAGGTACGCAATTTGTTGTGTTTAACTTTTAAAGTAGAATTATTCAGTCAAGTAGTTTTTATGAAAACAAATGCTGAAATTTGCTTAAATAAGCGTTGAGAGATAACACAATAAAGATAACACAATATTGGCCTCAAATTAAAGGCAGCAGGGCAGTGAGTGTTTTGCTGTATATGAGGAGATCACATAATACTTCATCTGCTATCAGGCGGGAAGTCTTCTCCACCCTGAGGGACTTGTACTCCACCCATGCCTGCAGTGAATACCTCGAGGCCTTCCGTCTGCTGGAAAGGCATTGTGGGTACAGTCCAAACAACATTCCTCAGCTGGAAGATGTGTCCCGCTTCCTTAAAGGTAAAGACGGAGGATCAGATAATGTAAAGACACAATGCAAAGCTTACATGTGGCCAACCCACTGCTGCTTGTCTCTTATCGCATGAACCAACAGAGCGCACTGGCTTTCAGCTGCGTCCAGTTGCAGGTTTGCTCTCAGCCAGAGATTTCCTAGCCAGTTTGGCATTCCGGGTGTTCCAGTGCACACAGTACATTCGACACGCCTCCTCTCCTATGCATTCCCCAGAGCCGTGAGTACACGTATATACAACTAATACTCAGTGTCTGTACCGAGCATGCATTGTCCAAAGACGGGGTCTTCCTCACATGTTGAATAAAATCCTTAAGCAAGAGACACATTAAAAATGAAGGACAATTACAAATGCATGAATGTAGACTACCACTATGTATGCCACAAGACATAGTTCTCCCTGTGCATGCGTGGGTTTTCTCTGGGTACTTGTAGCTCTCAACCACAGTCCAAAAACATGTATGTTAGGTTAATTGAAGCCTTTAAATTGTCTATAGGTGTGAATGGTTGTTTGTCAATCCAAAAGGGTCAGTTCTAAATTTTAGGTGGGAGTCAGTGAGAAAACGGTAGCTCTTTCTTTGGCAGGAGCCAACCACAAGCTATCAGTGAACTCACGACAGGCTTGTCAACCAGCTGGAAAAGGCAGGAGGTCATTACTCGATACAACAGTATGACTCACAGTGTTATCTTACAAAGAACGCTAAACTCATCACACAGCAACTTAATACTCAAAAGGTAGCTAGGATATATACAATGCAAGTACCAATACGAGTTTAAATAAAAAGAACAACAATTTTAATGCTTTCCCATAATGCATTTCATCCAAGCAAAGCATTTCATTGGTGCCTGTCGGGGTGCTGCAATGATGTCAGCCTCCCTCTGGGCTCCTCTGGCGCTCTCTGGTGGACAAAGGAAGCATTGCAGTGCCTCGGCAGCCATCTATCCATTCATTTTCTATGCCGCTTGTCCTCCAATTAAATGCTTTGTTCAGACGAAATGCATTATGGGAAAACGTTAAAATACTTAAACTTGTATTGGTACTTGTATTGTATACAGTATTTTTAAGCTAACTTTTGAGTGTTAAGTTGATGTGTGATAAGTTTAGCCTTCTTTGTAAGACAACACCATGAGTCAGACTGTTATGATATTGAGTAATGACCTCCTGCGTTGGCCGGAGACACCTTCAGACCAGAGCATTTTGCTCATGTGTCAGTCTCGGCGGGATATAATCCAGAATTAACTGTGGCCAGGCTGTCTGAAAGATAACTGTTTGGCATAATCACTTCAACTGAGATTTGATAGTTGATAGCACAATGTAGCTTGTAGATGTCCTTCTCATGGCACACCCCAATATTAGTCATGGTCTGCAATTGTTTATCACCATATCCACAAGAGTCATAGCATTTCTAATCTGTAGAAATATTAAAACTTACAGCACGTACCACAAATTCTCGTAGACATAGTCAATAACACACTGTGGCTCGTAGAAGTGCTTCTCATGCATATTTGCAGACGCTTGCAGTCAAAGACGTGTTGCCAGATCTTGCGAAAGAAACGAGCGACTGAAAAGAAGCCCCAAACAACAGGGAAGTTGGGAATTTGCAAGAAACTTTCCAAAAAACAAGCCCAAAGTCGCTTATAGGAAAGTGGCCTGGCAACTTTGGCCCTGATGCTTTGTTTATATATGACGTCAAGCGGAAAAGCCAAAGGTGCTAAAAGGGGCGTTTTGGGAGGCATACAGCGTACAGCCAATAATCGCAGTGGACGCAGTGACGTGCAGTCAGGGGAGTACATAAGTCATAAGTTCATAAGTCTGACTGCGTCAACAGTCATGAAACTCATTGCATGTCACTGCAGGGATGTCACACTGATGTGTGAAAAATAATTTCAGGAATCTAAGTAATTTAGTGCAAGGAAACATACGGTGTGTCGAATGAGAAAGGCTCTCTCTAAACAGAGGAGGGGATTTTCACCATCACCTATCATCTGCTTACAACATTGTCCTAACATCTCTTCTGCAAAGATTGTCTCATTCAGTGAGATGAATGGCCACTAATGAGCCGTTTGCCACCATTCAGGCGAACGACCTATTGTTGTGCATGGCGGTCGTTCACCAGCCACGCTGGGCAACAACGACTACAGCAACCTGATACAGAAGAAGCCATTTCTGTGCAGGGTGTACCCCACCTCTAGCCCAAAATCAGCTGGGCTGTACATCACCTGTGACCCTAATGGAGACAAGCGGTACAGAAAATGGATGGATAGATGGATGGATGGATGGATGGATGGATGGATGAATAATCATTTCACCTGTACCCAAAAGTTGTTCCGTCTGCAGCCACATTTAGAAGTGTGCAGGGCAAACGTGACATTTTATGAAGTACAGAACCCCCCCCCCCCCCGCCCCACTACTCCCCAAACACCATTTTATACATGCACACAGTTAGCACATTGGCTGTAGCCGCGCAACCAAATATAACTTTCTGTTTTGTACATAATAAATAATGTAACAAAATTACAATTAGACTATTATTAGTCAAACTGCCATTTTTCAAGGTTGTTTTCACTCCTTCTCCATCAAGCGACTGCATCCATGAACTTCTTGGCCACGTTCCCATGTTGGCAGACCGCACATTTGCACAATTTTCCCAGGTAAGACTATCAAATTAAATCAAGATCCTAATAAACAGAATGGTATTACTCAACGTGTTTATTATTGTGTTTGTCGTTAACTGTATTGCAATATACTAAACGGCCATTGGTGACTAAAATGCATCATCTTTGAGAAGACAGAATTTGTAATACAGCTCTTGTATTGGATTTCATTAGCTTGTGCATGTGAGTATACATTTGTGGCCTGTCAGGTTATGCCTCTCTATAACAAACAACACATGAATTGAATTATTTTGTGCAGAATATTGGCCTGGCATCTCTAGGTGCTCCAGATGAAAATATTGAGAAACTATCCACGGTAAGACCAAGAACAGTGCTCGTGTGAAAAATCTTGCGCAGTAGAAGTATAATTTGTTTCGAGTCCACTCTAGTGCACTTTGTTTTCTCAGACACTATCTTTGTGTTTCCTCTACCAGCTCTACTGGTTCACTGTGGAGTATGGCTTGTGCAAACAAAATGGTGAAGTAAGGGCTTACGGTGCTGGACTACTTTCCTCTTATGGAGAGCTTGTGGTATGTACAGTATGTACTATATGCTCTCTATGTGTGTATGAATGTAGCCATCAAACACACCTTTTATATAAAAATAAAATTAAACCATTACCCTGTGTGCAGCACTCTCTTTCCGATGAACCAGAGACCAGAGAGTTCTCTCCAGAAATTGCAGCAGTGCAGCCCTACCAAGACCAAACATACCAGCCAGTCTATTTTGTATCAGAGAGCTTTTCCGATGCAAAGGAGAAATTCAGGTACTGTATTCTTACCTGGGCATACAACAAATGCACAGTACATGCACATTTGCGAGAAGGAAACATGAGAAGAAAAGACAGAGAAGTAGGAGGTTATGTGAGGACAAGGGCAGAAAACAACCACCTAACCCCAGAGGCCACAGGCTTTCGTAGGTCAGCCAGAAGACAGCTGTTACCAATGTAGGCCCTCTTACCTAAGCAAAATACTGACGTTTTATTTGGCAAACACATCAATGCTGCCCTGCAAAACGAACTAGCTTTGGTGAGTGTTTTGACAGTGTTTAGTCACACTTCATGTGAAAAAAGCAAAAATGATTAGCAAAACAGCATCGTATAGGAGCGTATTGCAAATGTCAATAGTACATTCCAAGTTCTGTAGACAGACATAGTGTGCGGGAAAGCCAAGTGAGACATTTATGCACGTTTATGAACAAATCCAATGCCACTTGACCTTTGTTTTCTCAAACCTCTTTATCTTAAACACCGATCAGGACATACGTTGCTGGTATCCACCGCCCCTTCTCAGTGAGGTTTGATCCATACACCAGCAGCATCGAGGTCCTGGACAACCCCTTGAAGATCCAAGGAGGCCTGGAAGGAGTAAAGGATGAGCTGAAGATGCTGACAGATGCTCTCAGTGTTTTGTCCTGAGAATGCACCATTTCAGTGTGGGACATTGTCCTTATCTGCTGTTGTTTGCTTCCTCTCTGCTGTGTCATCATTGGCTCTGTACCTCCGCTTCGATGCTGTTAAGAATGAATTAATATCTCTATCATTGTAGGCGGCAAAGACTACAACCACTAAAGCCTCAACGTCGGCATTCGAGATGATGTTTCCAAAGATGTTCAGTGCCTGTCTTGGTGTTAGAGCCAATAGTGACCATCCGAGCTTTCAAAGCAATTGTGTCATAATGGTAGATAATTAGAAATGATTATTTTATAATCAGATTTAAACATAAATATCTAATTGAAGTACAGTTGTCCCTCCGCTATACCGCGGTTCGAACATCACTCCCTCGCTCATCGCGGTTTCCCAAAGACAACTCTATCTATCTCTATCTAGTATTCTGGTCACTAGGCATGATTGATATTAAATTGATGAGACTTTACTTCACATTACATTACATGAAAAAAAGTTCTATACCCATTCTATGTGCAAGTGGAATGGCCTCTTATGGCAAGTGGAATGGCCTCCTTCTTCCCCACTCCGTTTCAAACCCATTCTTAAGTTTAGAGTAATAAAAATTGGATAGGCTTACTAGTCAGCTTGGTAGCTTGATATACTAGCATCTCTTGTGTCACCAGAGATGTGGTGTAAACAAAGAATAGTAGGAGTGTAAAGGTGACAATAGGGGGGTTATTTAATGTCTTCAGGGCTCAAATAATGATAAATAGTGTATTTAGAAGGTCATAAACAGGTTTTTTTTGCTATAGCTAGAAAAAGATTTAATTTATTTATATCGAATGCCACTTTGTGGAAATTCACTTACGGGAACCAATTAACCATGATAAACGAGGGGCGACTGTAGCTGGTATTGTAGATATTAATATCTAATTTAAATTCATCGATAAGAAAAATAAATCGAATAAATATATGATCAAGTGTACGTGAACTATGTGTTTTGGCTATTACCAATTTAAAACAGTGCTTTATGTATTTTTGCCATTTATATCGTGCTGTCTCAATGTGTGATTTAAAAAAAATCATTTCTTCCACGTTATGAGCGTTTGTTTGTTGCTACAGCATAATGTCAAAAAATAAAATATAGCTAATGAGAATGATGTTATTTAATTTCTTTCTACGTTTCCACGTTTCAACTCCCACCTCCGGGAAAGCTTTGACCGTGTTCCGAGTGAGGTAGCGGACATTGAGTCCGCCTCCATTACCTCCTCTGTTGGAGCTGTGGCCGTAAGGTCGTCGATGCCTGTCGTGGCGGTAATCCCAGAACCCGGTGGTGGACATCAGTGGTGAGAGATCCCGTCAAGCTGAAGAAGGAGGCCTATCAGACTTTTATTGCCCATGGGACTCCAGAGGCAGGCCAAGCGGTTTGCGGCTCTGGCGGTCGCTGAGGCAAAAACTTGGATGTGGGAGGAATTCGGAGAAGCCATGGAAAACAATTTCAGACGGCTTCGAAGAGATTCGGACCACCATCCGCCGTCTCAAGAGGGGGAAGCAGTGTACTGTCAGCACTGTGTATGGTATGTGGACCGGCGGAAGGAATACTTTGAAGACCTACTCAATCCCACTGACCTGTCTTCCAATGAGGAAGCTGTGCCTGTGGACTTCCTGGTGGTCTGTCCTATCTCTTAGGCTGAAGTTGCCGAGGTGGTCAAGAACCTCCTTGGTGGCAGGACCCCGGGGGTGGATGAGATCCACCTGGAGTTCCTCAATACCTTGGATATTGTGGGGGTGTCGTGGTTGACACAACTCAGCAGCATCGCGTGGACATTGGGGGCAGTGCCTCTGGATTGCCGGACCAGATGGTGTGTTCCAGCTATAGTGGGATTACACCTCTCAGCCTTCCTAGTAAGGTCTATTCAGGGGTTCTGGAGAGGAAGATCCGCCGGATAGTTGATTCTCAGATTCAGGCGGAGCAGTGTGGTTTTCATCCTGGTCGTGGAACTGTGGAACAACTCTACACTCTTTTCAGAGTCCTTGAGGGTGCATGGGAGTTTGCCCCACCAGTCCACATGTGTTTTGTGGACTTTGAGAAGGCATTCGACCATGTTTCTCAAGGAATTCTGTGGGGAGTACTCTGGGAACATGGGGTACCGGAACACCAAAATCAGGTGGCTCCCTCCCTTTATGACCGGTGTCCGCAATGTTGGCAATAACTCAAACTCGTTTCTGGTGAGGATTGGACTCCGCTAGGACTGCCCTTTGTCACCGATCGTGTTCATTACTTTTACGGACAGAATTTCTAGGCGCAGCCTGGTCATTGAGGGGGATCCGGTTTCTACCCTCACCCTATGGTCATGAGCTTTGGGCAGTGACCCAAAGGACAAGACCGCGGGAACAAGGGGCCGAAATGAATTTCCTTCGTAGGGTGGCTGCGCTCTCCCTAATTATTGCACAGATTTAGCATAAATTTGCTTTTTTAATTTTCACCTGAGATGTTACTTGTGCATTTGTTTTGCATACAGTAAGACCCGTCACTGCTCCATGCACTACGTCTGTTGGCCACAAGATGATGCTGTGAAACAATACTAATGCATCTGGCCCTCCAGGAATGTAAAGACCTGCTGTTGAACCCTTGTAATGCACCTCTAGATGTCAGTGTGAGGACGACAGTATGCTCACATCCCCATCTCCTGTACAAGGCACGCTTATATAAGGGAGACGCTTCATTGCAAAAAAGTTTATGTTTATATTTATGAATCACTCACTTCAGTTTGTTCACATTGGAACCTCTATGGGGAGTCATTCACATTGTGAGTGATGCAATTTCAGTTGCTTTCAATTAGACATCCTTCTAAGGTCATAGCGGGTGTTTTTTTATTTTTCTTACCTCTCCTATCCTACCACACCGGGGGGGGGGAACACCTTCAATGGCCCCTTCCCGGGCTCCCTGAGCCACCAGTCGATCATGGAGAGGCGCGGCATCACTATGCTCCTGCTGGAGACTGCACATCACCTCTCCATGACATTTTTATGACGTCACCACACTGTTTCGACAATGGAGTGAAATAATAGACATTAACGTAAGTAATTGATTCAATTCTATGCATTTAAACCCGTGCGTGAAATTCACATCGGTGCGTAAACGATGATGAACGTAATCGTGAGTTGTGACTGTCGTTCACTATGTATTTTTAACCATTTTTTCCCTCCTTTATGTACTTTCGTGTAAGACATCTACATGTTTTTTTTAAACTGTGCGGTGAGGAGCAGAGGAGGAGCGAGGGGTGGAGTGTGTGTGTGTAAGTGGGCGTGTTTTGGTATATAACACTTCTCCCTGAGAAGTTTTGCCTGTCGCCTCGGTCTCTGGGACAGCCTCTCACACATCATCTAACTAACAGACTGGAAAACTAACTCACCTGAAAACACACCCAAGCACCAAGTAAGGCCAGCCTTTTTTTTTATTTGGTTACTACTGCCGACTGACATGGAGACCCTGCGATCCAGAGACGGACACTCACTCACTCACAACTCACTTTGCCTCACCTGCAGAAAAACGGAACACAGCAGAATGAAGGTAAGCAATATAGAACAAATACTTTATGCACTTTGAAGCTCTGATTGACACTTTTGCTTTTTTAAAAAATTCATATAGAATATGCATTACCTATGCAAAGTTAAATGTGCATAGGTGTCATGTGGAGTGAATGAACATCCGTGCTGTTTAATGAAAGATTCTAATGGAAAGGATCCAAGTATAGGAATTTAGGGTTATTCTGTGTGCTGGATGATGCAGGACTTGGAGCAAACAGCTGGTCTTATTTGCCGGCAGATAGGGGGCGGTAGGCGAGGGTCATTGAGCTCAATAAAGAGTGAGCAAGGGGGGAAATAAGTGCTGAGTCTTGCTTTTCTGATCGTTAACTATCGAACAGCCTCTCTTGCAAATTCTGGCATGTTGTGCAAGAAGTAAAAAAAAGGCACAGCCCAACTTTCCTCATCCACTAGAAGCATTTATTTCCCTCAGGTGCCGAGTTGTGACGGTTCGGTGAAAAAGTGCACATATGCGCAGAAAAGAGGGAGCTGATTTTGAGTTAGGGTGATATAAAATAATCCTGGCAATCGTGTCGTGTACAAACGTGCCAAGGAGATCGATTAAAATTCGGAGGGCAATGTCTGGCTGTCATGGCAGCTTTTTCCCCTGTCATCTCTAATGAAATGGTTTGGCTTTAAGTTAACCTTGTGTGTGTGTGTGTGCGCGCGTGTGTATGTGTGTGTTTGCAGGTCAAGATGATGTCTTCATTCAGTCGTGCGCTACTCTTTGCACTGGCTCTCAGCCTCTATGTGGTGGAGATGACCTCGGCTGAGACGCTGTGTGGGGGAGAGCTTGTAGACGCGCTGCAGTTCGTCTGTGAAGACAGAGGCTTCTATTTCAGTACGTTTGTGTGCACGTAAAAGCGCTGCGCAACTGTCTTTTTAATCATCTGCTAGTGCGTAAAAAACAACAGATCTGTTTGCATAGCTGATACTATTTGCTGCGTCGTTGGCTCAGGGGATCACCCACCCACACAGACACACACACACACAGACACTGAGAAGGAGACAGCTGCGTCTCAAGTGTAGAATCGATGCGACTGGGCCTGCGCACCCCACTGTACCTCTCATTGCATATGAAAGGCAGGCCAGCCGTGAAGCCATACAGCACAATAGGCTACTTGTTTACCAGTAAACTAATAGCACCCCAAGAGGGATACCAGTCACCACAATATAGTGTTAGCTGGCCAGGAGACCACCAGGGTCCAAGGATGTCGTTTTTTGTTTGTTTGTTTTTAAAAAATATATATTTTATCTTCCGAGAAATGATCATTAACTTGTGTGACCCAATGATGGGGAACCCTATAAATAAAGCATTATGTGTTTGTATTGTGGTGGCTTGTTAATCCCCAAGTGGATTAGCTGCTGTGACACACATCCGTAGATATTGGAATACGCACAAAAAAACGTTTCACCTTTGACAGAGAGACAAGCCATTTCTTTGTATGCTGCATTTTTCCTGCAGATCATTATCCAATTTAGATCCTGTCTCCTTCTCTCCTTTCTCTTGTGTTCTCTTCCCACAATCAAATCGAGCTGTGCGTCTCGTGAGATTTCCCCAACATTGTGTGGGGCGCAGGACTTCAAACGAGCCCTTTATTGATCATGAATGGCGTTCCCCTGTGGAACATTCAAACGCTCTCCCCCCTTTCACCTTATTCTTCTGCGCTTTTCTCTTTCCCGTCATTACTCTCTTCCTCTTTTGATTTGCATTCACCTCCTGTGTTTCAACCCTCACACACTCTTGTGCTGATCCCCTCCGGGCTATTTTCTCTACCTCTCTCTGCCCCTCCTCATCCTAGTAATCTGTGCTGACTTGGCGAAGGACAAGGTCAAAGAGGAATTTCAATGTATTGCTGTATGTATGTATTGTGTATTTGCTCACCTATGGGACTAACTGCATTGTGTTTACATGTGTCGCGCTCATTAAAGGACTTCCAGATAGCTCTCATCAGATTATCTTCTCCAAACAAAAATATTTGTTACAGTTGGTCATAGATTTCCTTTTATCCTCTTTGCTCCGCTATGATTGTAATCCTGCAAAAACAACCCGGATTCGTTTCGGATGAGACTGTTGTGTTCTCTGCATTAGACCTTCTTTGTCTCATGGTCCTCTTCTTCATGTTATCCCGTGTCTCTCCCCAGGTAGGCCCACCAGTCGGGGAAACAACAGGCGCACCCAGAACCGTGGGATAGTAGAGGAGTGTTGTTTCCGTAGCTGTGACCTCAAACTTCTGGAGCAGTACTGCGCCAAACCCGCCAAGTCAGAAAGAGATGTGTCGGCCACATCTCTACAGGTCATTCCAGTGATGCCTCCATTAAAGCAGGTATGCCTCACCCACAACAACAGAACAACATGGGAACCAGTGAAATTCTATTCCCTATCCGTCCTCGCATCATGTTGTGCCTCGCCCCTATATCCCTGACACGCTGTACGGACCAACATGTACGCACAGACCGCGTTATCAGGTTAGATGTTCTAACGATAAGCAGCTCCATGCAAAGTGCTGACCATCATGGAAATCATCCAGACAGTCGTGGCACACACTGGGTGAATGGTTAAGACTGCTGGCCCGTGACAAAAACAGCATGTTCTGAGTGTAAGATTATTAGATCATTAGTCATGGAACTGTAAACTCTCAGAATCTGGCATGCATTTCCGATCTGTGTGGTCAAAAAACACCTGACCAAGCTCACTCAAGAGTCTCCTCACACATGCTGGGAATTGGCTAAGTGTTTCACTGAGGTCACATGACGCTGCTATGGCTCTGTTCCAAACCTTTTACAATCCCCTGCAAGCCCTTTATGCTTGGTCATGCTCGTGTGTCAGTGTCAAGCCACTTTCCAAATAGTGAAATCGTAAATCCATATTGAAATTGTCAGGGGAAACGTAACTGGACCCCTAGTCTGGACTAAAAAAAAAAACAAAAAGTGAATGAAGCCAGTAGGGAATTAGTTAGGACATGTCCCTGGATTGTCCAGGCGGGGAAAGTTGATGGGTACAGCCTGCACTGAGGGCCAGCTGTTCTTAAGCTATTGAGTCGGCCTGAAGTGAATGAAGGGGGATAAACACTCTTCAAGTGGTAGGACCAAAACAAGCCATTCACATGGAGCACTGGCTACTGGCGCATAAATTCCAGCTCCCCTGCTACCATTTCTACTTTTTCTCATTCAGTGGTACTCAGCAAAACACCGAGCACTGTTAGTTTGCTATGTTTTTATTGTCATTCAATCGGCCATGGTTTAGTAGTTTAGCAGGTCGTTGAGTGGGCGCCGGCATGCTGCTCATATGTATACGAGGCAAGCGCCCACCCTTCCTTTTCACTAAATGTTAAAGAGGCAGAACTAAGCACTTGTTGACAGCTTCTCTCAGTCAAGGAAACCAAAACAAGAACTGAGGCGAACCGAGTCTGTTATGACTCTCAGCGCTATGAGAGTGACATTAGATTCCCATTTGATTAGCAAGACAATGACTGAACAAAATAAGCATATCAGCCCTAATGAACTCCCATCTTATCCCTTTTTTCTCTCTTTTTTGCCTGCACGCCACAATAGGAAGTCCCAAGGAAGCCGCATGTGCCCGTGAAGTATTCCAAATATGACCTGTGGCAGAAGAAGGCAGCGCAGCGGCTCCGGAGGGGCGTCCCCGCCATCCTGAGAGCCAAAAAGTTTCGGAGGCAGGCAGAGAAGATGAAAGCCCAGGAGGAAGCGACCTTCCACAGGCCCCTGATCAGCTTGCCCAGCAAACTGCCGCCCGTCTTGCTCACCACGAACAACTATGTCAACCACAAATGAGCCCACTGCCAGCCCTTTGCACAGACAAGAGTTTGGACAAAAAAGCCTAGGGGATTATAGCTTTGTCTCTGACGTCATTTCTGTGGCAGTTCTCTTTGACCTCCCCTGCCCTGTCCGAGCCAGCCAATCCCCCCCCACCCAATTCTCCTCCACTACTTCTTGACCCCTGGCCCCCTTTCTAATACTCCTCGAACCCCATCACCCTCCTCCGGAACACAAACATGCCTTCACATTCTTCCTGTCTGAACTTTTTCGCTAGCTCTTTCAGTCACAGACACAAAAGGCACAAACACACATGATGAACAAAAAGTTAACAATTCGACTGAATGCCATTCATGTGGACCCGTAAGCAAAAGAGTAAATGGAAGGGAGAAGAGAAGATGAAAGACATCTGTGGTTTGCAAGTGTCAAGAGGACACCCAAGGGAATGTTTTTTTGTCCTTGTGGAAAACAACTCAAAGTGAAGAGAAGCTTGCATGACAGAATCCATTCCACATATTTTTTTTTTCCTGAGGCGAAAAAGAAAACCTGTTAGTTTTTTTTTTTTTTGCACCTCTACCTATAAAGGGACTTCCACACTGTAAGGAATTATTTTGTAAAATTAGATTCCTGTTCCAGCACCTTTTGATCACAAACAAAAAGCAGAAAAGAGTCTGCAGAATTGCACATTGCCACGGATTACGTCAAAGTAAAGAAAAATAAATGGCACTATTTTTTTATGAACAATGAACGTGTAGCTTAAAAAAAATGTCATGGTGCTAGCTTCAGGAAAGGACTTAAAGAAGAGGTTGAAAAGCACGTTTTTTTTTCTTTGAATTTATTATAACTTTCCGTTTTAAGGAAAGTGAGACTTTTTAAAAGATAGGGGATAAAGGATATGGGGGAGCTCCTGGCAGTGGCAATGTCAAGGGGTAAGTGTCACTGAGAAACTATTTGGGGCTATGACGGCATCGAGGCTCACAGGAAATACAAGGGGCTGCCGTCACACGCGGCAAAGGAGACACGAGACCCTGTCCCTGTCCTGCCTGTCTCCCCGAGGCAGATGGACACAGGGAACATAAATATGGGACGCTGTGGACTGCCTGGATTGGGACAGTACTACACTTCTGGGAAAGTACTTCCTGTTTACTGTGGCTTTGCGGACTGCTTCGACAGGAAGTAACATGGCATGGACAAGTGGGATAATTGATGAGGATTCTATTTTAGTTTGGTCTTTTTTTTGGTTTTCTTTTCATATCAATATTTCAAAGAAAAAAGAAAAAAAAGGAAAACCCTGTCTGTTTCTGGTACCATGACATTCCTGTTTTTCCATGTTAGGCATTTTTCATGGTAATGTTCTGATGTGTCACTTTACCGTTCTAAAGAAAGGCACACAAAGTCTGATTCAAAGGGAAAAAAACAGCAATAATGTCAACTAACATTTATTTTTATTGTATATCAGTAGTATTCACATGCTTTTGCCTGAAAACAGATACTTGAATATATCTATCTATATATATATATAAATATGGATATATATGTATATGTATAAATATATATATAGATATATAATTAGTTTCCAGGGACGTTGTGTTATTTCCTTTAGTCTGAGCTGTATCTTGCGTAATGAGCCGCCAAGCTTTTTTGTTTATTTGTTGAAATACAAATAAGGGCACTGTATAAAGGCATTATTTATTTTGTTATAAAATATATTTGAAAAATTGGTCCAAATAATATGCGCAGCACTGATGCTCAACTGACGGATTTATTTTGTATGATCTCTGTTTTCCAATTGGAGCTGTAAGGCTTTTTTTGTAGATGCTTTGTACCAAAAATAATGTCTTTTTTTCTCCTTCCCCTTGTTCATCTGCCATAGATATTTAAAATTAATATTTTAACAGCAGCATGTAGTCTGAATTTTGTAGGCATGTTATGTCACAGGAATAGGTACATACTCTGAATAATAACACAGTCTGAATGGGTCTCCGGAAGCCTGTCAGGATTACGGCAGCGACACAAAGTATCAGTGATTGACTTTTAGGAATTTAAACACGTTTAAGATCAGTTGTATTCAATCCACTTTGTTTTGAAGCCACTTTAGTATTGATGGCGGGGGGAATGTTGAGTCCTCAATTAAATAATGTCTTCATAATTGTGCACAATATCCTGCAATCTTCTAAGGAGTATTTTGTCTGTGTGGGTCGATTGGATCAAATGTCACGACAGGGTCTGAACTCGTACAATGCGCCTTTGTCCTCAATGGACGTACAAGTGTTGCCATGACAATAACATCATCTTTCTAGCTATCTGACATTGATCTTGAGCATATGAAGCACTACCTTCCAGCCGTCCCGCCATTATCTTTTTTTATGAAGGGCTACTGGGCTGAACCATTTGTAATGCAGTCATAGGATTCAGGTAAAGAAACAAACGCTCTGCAGGGAGGAGTGTAGTTGTTCCTAGTAAGACATAATTTCGCTCATGGGGATGTTATCCACTGAAGCCGATGACAGACACCTTACCACTTCCTCCTATATTGGGTCCTGTATCACCCAAACGGAGAACTAATCAATGCTAGCCATACTGAGGTAAAGACTTAAGCCAATATTTATACATCTTCCTGTCAGAGATCTTCCATATCTTTCTTTCATTATATTCTTCTATTGTGCAAAAAGGCAGACAGTGCAATTATTATTATTATAATTATTATTATTATATGCTGGGACTGCATACGTTCACTATTGTAATGTTCATACAGGCTACTCTAGTGTCGCTGAAAATGAAAGACAACCACTTCTTTTGGTAAATATGAAGAGATATCCCGCCGAGCAACGGCAACTTTTTCTGTGTCAGTCGCTCACTCAGCCTGTGTGTATTTTATTGATTTAACCTCCGCACGCTAGAACGTCCGAAATGCACAATTCATGTACTTTCATTTTTAATATCAATAAAAAAAACATTTTATCAAACATCCAATGTGTAGAATAGTTACTCTACTGTATGCTGTGTACTCACTGTGTGTAAGATGTGGCTCTTTGTGCAGTTTTCGGTGTTACAATTGCAGGGCCTTTTTAGACATCTTTCATCACCGGCCATATGGTATGCTCTGTAAATGATATTTTGTGTCTTCTATAGGCTTTATTGAGATTTTTCAGCCGCGTTCATTTTGTCGCCCCTCCCGACTTTTTCTCCACCTCTGCCTGCCTCGTCTGTCCTTCTGTCTTCTGCACTGTGATAGCACAACGTGTGCACATCGCCGCTCAAATGTCTGCATACACTTCAGACCTTCCTCTGCAGCATGTGAGCCACACTGAAATGTGACTAAATGTGACCGGCTGTCACCGCCATGCTCCCATGGCGTATTACTAATGGAGCAAGTTTCACTTCTGTGCCTATGTTTGCAGGGCGACATGTCTCAAATCATTACATGCATATTTGCTGAATGGCATGACCTGTCTTTGTTGACATGCCTGCACCTACCTTGCCGTAATATGTCTGTGACAGGGCAGATTTACTTTTTAGTATCTTCCCGGAATGGAACAGTTTCTGCGTAATGTTTTATCTTAGTGATTCAGAGTTTACGCTGGGCTGTCAGTGTTAATTTAATTTTACCATCAGGAGTTATTTCTTTACAGTCAGAAGATGAGAAAATATGGCGCATTGTTATTGCTTGTGGAAAAGATAGCAGAACATTGGCCCAATTGATAATTGCTGTTACATACGTACTGTAGTATGTGTAAAACTTTGTGGCCATCGTTTCAGGGTTTTGCCTTGTGTACCTTGTAAATGTTTCCTTACTTTTCTTAACATCATTCTTGTGACCCTCCCCACTATAACCTCCTTTTTTTTTACCTCTGACTTCTCCATACTTTTATTACATTTGCTGATTCACATGCGTATCATGACTGGATGATACAATTGTCGGTTATTGTCACAGTCTCCACTCAAGTGACTGTGTACTCCACCACTTGCTCTGTGATTGACATCAGGGACTCCCAGTCCCATGGGGTCATCAGGTCCCCGTTGAGCCTGATGGGGCAGCATTGACGCCTAAGAGTAACCAAATGAGCCAGACCAATCTGTAGCGTGCCGAATCTTCACCGCGGAATTTCATCCAACCTTTCAAAGCTGATACATTTCAGAAGTCCGATCCAATCAAAACAAGGTGATTGCATTACTGTATTATGTGTGATCGCTGACTGTCAAGAATAAAATGCTGCAAGCTAGTTTGTTCATCATTATGCAGACACACAATGCTTTTTTAATTTATAATTATGAAAGCCAGGAGATCTGGTAGAGCATCTTTGTGTGGAGTTTGCATGTCTTCCCCCTGCTAGCGTGGCTTTTCTTTGTGTACTCAGGCTTTGTTCCACATCCCAGAACAGGCAGGTTATCTATAGACTCTCAATTGTCAATAGGTGTGAATGGTCGTTTGTATATGTATTCTGTGATTGACTCGTGACCAGTCCAGGGTGACCAAGTCAGCTGGGATAGGCTCCAGTAATAATTTTATTTGTTTAAATGTACAGTTAAAGGGACTAATTGCAACTGATTCAAGATTACATATTTTTCACACTACCGGGGGCTACCACATGTCACCATCAGTGGTTTAATGTGTATTTTTAATGTGTACATGTAATGTATATTTTTCACAATTATGAGTTAAGCTGCATAAATATTGTCGTTAAATTGAATTTAGTCTGCACAAGATGATTGGTCACTCACGGCTGTTGGTTATTCACCCACACCCACACAGACTAAGGCAGTCGCAAAGAGGCGATCAACAAGTTACAAAATGATGGCAACGGTTTCTAAATCGAGAGACTTTCTAGCAATAGAAGTGTCATTACGGTAATCATAGGGACTACATCCCAGCAGGTCCAGGAAAACAAGGCTTTGGTAGAAAGCAGAGTTGGTAGGGGTCTGTGTGACAGCGAGAGTCAAAGATATAAGCTTTCTACGAGAGAGTTCTGCAGAAATTATTCTATTATTATTATGAAATTATTATTATTATATATGCTATTATTATTAGCAGTAGTATATAATATAATTGCTATACATTATAGCATTCAGTACAGCAAAGAGAGCAACCTCCACAATTAAAGGTGTTAAATTATATAGGCCTATATGTATTTATTGGCTGGCCCCGCTGCAAATTATTATTTTTTTTGATGTCTCAGAACATCTTCACGTACACTTTTGCCATTTTTTGTAGAAAAAAATCAACAAAAAAAAATCACTTTTACACAAACAATGACAAAGACATGGATCATTTTGGGTTTACATGTGGAAGTATGCGATTTTGTATATAAGTTTGTGTTCTGAAGTTGGACCAGATTTCAGTGTGCGGAAATGACAAACTTATGTTTACACCTGCAAGTAAAACTGCCATCTGATGTACACAGTTTAGCGTCACCACAGAATAATTATGATGAATGACAAATTCCAAAATGCTACCTCAGCTTAAAGTGGTGGCTCTAAACAAACCATAATCTCCAAAACCGCCGCATTCATCCCATCAGAGAGGCCTCCTGAATGGCGGAGTGGAGTGTAGATGTGGGTGGCACAACTCTCCCAGGCCTGACATTGGAAACTGCCAAAGAGCACACTAGAGTTAGTTGTGGTTGGCCGGATGCACGGGATGCATGTAAGGCTTGGCCAACTATTGAGGCACAGGGTTTGTCAAGCCCAGACCATCACAGCCTAGTGTGGCCACACAGGCCAATTAAGACAGGCCTTCTCTCTTTTCTTCTCCTCCCCTCCGCTGTCTCTCTCTCATCTTCCCCCTCTCTTCATCTCTCACTCTCTCACTAGTACTCCCTCTCTCTTTCTCTCAACGTTCACAAAGCATGCTAACACATTCCTCTTATCCCACTTTGCTTCTCTAATTGCGTCGGGCTGAAAAGAGGGATGGAGAGAGGGAAATGAGATTGAGAGAAAGCGACAGAGAGAGGGAGAAAGGGGGTCATACCACAGAACCTTCATGGCCAGGACAAACTGTACCGGCCCCTGGAAGAGTCCACATGGCTGCGTGCGGTGTGCATCAGGTGGAGCATGAATCATTGCTCTCTTCATTAATTGCACACATATCTAAAAGATTTGGCTTTACTGAAAAAAACGGACGCGCTCCTCAAATAAAAAATAAAACTCAGTCTGAACCCTCGCATGGGCTCATGAGTATAAAGAGGGGATTGTGTTTCTTCAGCGCCCCACAAAACTATCTGATTGTTGATTCCTAATCAACCAGTCAGTGTGAGGAGGCTTTCCTAATTATGTAATGTTGGTTCTGATATATCGACAAAATGAAGTGGAAGTTTTACTTGAGTAAATGTGTGTGACAAGGGTCTGGGTGTTGAGTTTTCCACTGATTAACCCGGCAAAATTTCGAACATGCAAAACTATTTACGTAGCAGTGCATCGCACAATTCAACATGTCCGAAAAAGAGTAGGAAAAAGCAGAGCTCATTTAATCCCATCCGTTCTCTGTTTGTTTTAGCAGTTACTGATAGTTGCTCACGTGGATACTTTGTTCAGTGATGTAAATTGATATATGCAAAGTTATTAGTTGATAATAATAATCAGTTGATAAATGAAAAATAGATACATTGTGATAAAATAAATAACATATTAACTGTCCATCCATCCATCTTCTATGCCGCTTATCCTCACTAGGGTCATGTGTATGCTGGAGCCTATCCCAGCTGACATTGGGAGAGAGGCGGAGTACACCCTGGACTGGTCGCCAGTCAATCGCAGGGCACATATGGACAAACAACCATTCACACTCGCATTCATACTTATGGACAATTTAGAGTTGCCAATTAACCTAACATGCATGTTTTTGGAATGTGGGAGGAAACCGGAGTACCCGGAGAAAACACACGCATGGGTGGGAAGAACATGCAAACTCCACACAGCCATGGACCAGCCACAGGCAGACCCGACCGCCACCAGCAGACATTCTCCCAGTAGCTATATGATCTCACAGGAAATTTTTGTAAAGGGCTGTGTTCAATTTCTTTCTTGATTTCCAATTGATGAGATTGTTTTTCTTGGCGATGCATAATGCAGTGAAGAGAAGTTGTGTTTGGTTTGTTTCTACATTGATTGTGGAGAGATCACCCAACAAGCATACAAGTAATAAAGGGGAAGTAGGAATGAAGATCCAAAGATAGGTACTCACACACTCCGTGCCAGAAATTATTAATGGGAGCACAGGTCCACATGGACTGTGAGTAGTCATCTACTCTATGGTTTGAGCAGTGTGTACAGAGATGTTAAGAGTCTGTTAAGCCCATTCTAAACATTCTAACACAGAATACTAGAATAATAGACATGATGAAGTATTTCCACGTATTGGCTGGATGCCTCGATGACAGCAAGTACGGGAGCCCATAGGCCTATATATACAGCTTAGACAGTTTTTTTTAACATTGGTATTCATCATGGGATTTTTATCCCAATATCGGGCCGATAATATCGAACATCCTCAATACTAACAGTATCTTGCTGCGACACAGCAGCTATGAATAAAATGAACATTTTACCAGCAATCGGGTCCTTCTTTCCGCACCCTGGGGTCATTCCATAACAGCACTATGCCCAAACGTGACATAACACATGGTGTCACATGTTACCAGTGCCTTAGTTAAATAATGAGAGAATGAGAATAAATCGTAATACAGAAGTAAAACTCTCATAACACTATGGATAGTTACTGAGTATAGTCCAGATAAAACTGATATAAATGAACAATAATAAGTAAATAAAGAAATACATCTGACTTCATTCTATGCATTCTTTGATGAATAGATGGTTACAGAGTTTGGTCCAGATAACAATGACACAATTTGTATAATGAGTGGATAGATACAAACAAATAAACTATGATTCAGTATAATGTGCATATATGACAAAAACAGATTATTTAAGTTCAGGAAAACAACTCCGTGTCCTTTTTAGTCAACGCCAGACTGCATAAAAACATAAGAAGGATGCATACAACCCACTCACTTACTAAACATAGCGTGTTTTGGATGCTGCATCATGAAATATAGCAACTTTGAGGGTTATCATGACTCTGTCAACACACCATTGGATGGTCAGAGTCGTGACGGATTTGACATGATGTGTTTGCGAGGCTGTGTTGTGGAGTGAGGCGTTTAAGCCATACAAAATCATAACAGTAGAGGAAGTGGTTTGCTGTGTGGTCACTAGGTCATTGCATGATAATTTCCTCTCACTGGAAAACAAGGGGTCACGGCTTAACACTGTGTGTGGCACAGGCCGTCTACACTTTAGTTTTTCTCACAGGGGTCAAATGCTGCCCTTTGACCACCCAGGTTTAAAATATAAATTGTCCAAACCTGATCAGTATTTTGCACAGCAGCATTTTTTTGTGCGACCATTTAATGATTTAATTAATTGATTTAATGACTTCATTGAGGCGTTTTGGGGAAAAAAAACAATCCAATTCATGGTGTAAATAGGGAATTAAAGGTGTTACCAGAAGAGTGAAGTGGTTGGTGGAGTACTTTTAAACGCAAAACGCTGCACTTAATTAGACAGGGAGGTTAGCATCTTGCAACGTTTAAGGTTTCTGACTTTGTAATGTTAACATTATGCAGGTGGGCCCTTACTTCACTCTCCCAGGGCATTCATCATTGTTGCATGTCAGTGTCACTATGTGGAGGTCACTGGGGTACGACTTGGACTACACACACACACACACACAAACACACACACACGCACACGCTCACACACACACGCACTCACGCACACAAGCACAGCCTTCTTCACAATCTCGTTTCAGGATATCAAACGTCAGGCAGACAAGAGATGTGGTGACTTTATATTTTGAAGTAAAATTTCAATTGAATGAAAAAAAACTTCAAGAAATAATGACACATCAAGGTGACACAATTTGTGCTGTTATGCAGGTAGAGACAAAATAAAGCACAATGACGAGGACACGCCCCTCTGTGTTTGAACAACATGTAATTACAGTTCAGCGTAGGAGAGCCCATTCTGAGGGGAAAATAGCAATCTCTCTAAATTACAAGGCAGTCTATGATCTATACCTATCACTTCACTTAACGTGGCTAAAGCATCTTTAAGTATTATCATTTAGCTCGAGATAAACAAGGCTTCAAATGTTAAATGTGGAGAGTAAATGCAGTAAATAAAAACTATTTTTTAACATTTGCACAGTTTTGTATCTCATATTTTGATATGCATGTGTATTTTTGTCTTTTTAAGGAGTAGAATTGCCACATGGGAGCAGCAATCAGTGCCAACTTCTGTTCTGCATGTTTTGCCATTTTAATAAGCCATGCCCAGATCCCTGTGGAAGTTATTATGTGCTTTTGAATGACAAGTGTTGACTTGGACCTTTGTGCAACACTAGTGCGAGTGCCAGACTGTGTAAGCAGCTGTCATGCTCACACACAAACATACACACACACGCACACACACTCCAGTGAACAGTTTCAGCACACAGCTAAGTGAAGGTTCCTCTCTCTCCAACCAGATGAGCGTTCTGGTTCTCTTCCCCACATAAACAAGATAAGCTCCATTTCGTTGGCCCTCACCACAGCCTTGGGGTTACAGAGTTCTTCCTCTTCCTCTGCTTGATTCATTTCCTCCTTGTTTTTCTTCTTTTTTGGCAACCTCTTCAATCTGTGAGAAGGATTGAGTATGTGACGCTGAGAGACACCACCTAAATTGAAAAATCAAATATTTGAAAAATCACCTTATGATCTGACTGTGAATTTGAGTCGAAACTTAGTTAAATAGTAAATCAGCTGGTCCCGCACCCCATGCACCACACATGCACACACATGCATAGGCAAAACACCACAGAGGACTGCAAATATTTGCTTAAGAAGGGCATTGCGTTGGTGCCATTTGGCTGCTCCAAACCATTGTCTGTTGAGACATGCCATGGAAGCCGGTAGCGGTTGTTTGTGTATTCTGTGCCATCTTTTAGCCCGAGACTGTCAATTTCATTCTCATGGTCCAGTAATGTGATGGGAAGGCATCCAGAAATGCCACAACTGAAAGCCTATGCATGAATGTGTGTGCACATTTATACATAACAGCAGTGCTGCCAGTCTGGCACCAAAGTGTGATGGCAATTTGGCTGTGAAAGCTCACACAGAACACATGTTCATCGATGTATACAAATAAACAGACATAAACAGACACAAATATGTGCATACATATTCATGCACACGCTGATGTAAACGCATGCATGCATGAAGACAAATGCACTTGTAGGTTCAGACTGATTTTGTGTTCTCGCAGCTCCGCTAATGATGGGTGGCAGTATGATGTTTGTGTGTGTTCCAGAAGAACTGGCATTACTACTTGGACCAAATCTGCAGCCAACAGCAGGCTATTAACAAAACTTTTTCTTTGTTTGCCTTTTCCCATTTTTTTTCTTCAGCGGCGCCAAGTAAATAATGGTCTGCTTATGGGAGACCAGTAAACCAGTAGAAAACATATGCACGGCCATGGTGAGCATAATGTTCAAATGATGTTTGGTCATGGTCCTTCTTGTTTTATGAACGTCAACAGTACAGACGGTAATGCAAGTATTACTGTTTTTTTAAGTCTTACTATTGAAGATTCAAGAATCAAAAACCAAAGGAAGTGGAGGGGGGCATGGCCATTCCACCCCTGGATAAATATATTAGGGCTGTCAAAGTTAACGCAACAATAACAAGTTAACAGAAATTCCCTTTAATGAGTAGTTTTTTGTGACGCACGATTAACATGTGCGCGTCACGTTTGACCCTTGGCCCAATCCGTAGTTTGAGAAAAGGCAGCGTAGCTGCAGCCTGAGCAACAAGCGGGTACAAACAGCAAGCAGAAATGAACAAAGAAAAGGGCACCATGGATGGCTATGCCTAGCCTCAAAGCTCTGGCAGATGCCTTTCCCGACAAGACCAAAGCCACCTGCACCCACTGCAAGCACGCCGAGTCTTGAACACCACCCGCTGGACCCAGCTGGAGAAACTGCCGGAGCACTGTGGGTATTTTTTAAATTGTCATTTATATAGTGGTATCTGGGCATACAAGTGTCCCTACTGCGAGCTAAAATTTGGATTACAAGCTGCTAGTTACCGGCAGTCATTGGCGAAGACAGCTATTTGGAGGGCTCGTGTCACCTTAGGATGTGGGAACAAAGGCGGAAGTGAGCGAGCGCATACACAGGTGGCAGTAAGGCTCGCGAGGGAATTGATTATCATTATTATTATTATTTATTAGCGTTTGTGCTTGAACTGCTGTGGACAGAATAAAATCTCCATGTTGCAAGACCCTCAGTGTCACAATTCCACACTTTGGACGTCACCAGACCAAGAAAAGTGTGATAAAGTGTGTGTAAAAGAGGGTTTGTGTGAGTGTGTGTGTGTATGTCTCTGTAAAAGCGTATTTGGAAGTGAAGTTTAAGCTGTATCCTGACTGCACTACAGTATATGGCGCAGTCCTAGTCCTGCAAACTACTGACTGTTCTTGAGCACTTTATTTTTTTGTAAGTTGTCTATATTTATTATTGTTTATATATATTTATTTATTATAAACACCCTGTGTTTTTGAAAACCTTTATTTTTATTAATGTCACAATTACATTTGTGAGATTATTTGGATGGAGAAACATGTTTTTTCAACATTGAGGTCCATTTTGTGTTGAGCTGTTTAAGAAAAACCGAACAAAATTTGCAAAAAGCAAACATATTATCCAGACTCATGTTAATAGGTAAATAGATGAATAGATAAAACTTCTATCTGCGATTCATTGCGATGCTTACTATGGACAAAATATTTTTAATCGGTTGACAGCCCGAGTATAAATATATTTAAAGGCAAGGCTTTGTGTTATTATTATTTCTTAGCATCAACATTTCATCCATTTCTTTTCATATGGTGCCTTTTTGCTCTATTTTTCCCATTTTTGCTAGGTATTTTTGGTTTAATTTTATTTCTAGAATGCGCTATGGGCCAATAAAAAAAATGAGCCATGTTTCACAATTGGCTTCTGGGCAATACTTTGGAGACCCCTGACCAGTGTTGGGAGTAAGGGTGTTCAAAACGTTACCAACGTCTAACGTGAATCGAAGGTGGACCAATGTTGAAATGCTTCTTAAAAGAAGTTTGTGAAAAAATGACACCAGATGCATGTCATTCTTTCCTGTCGACTGTCATTAAAAACATGCTCTCCCCTTTCCTCCAAGTAATGACATGAACAATACATGAACACAGCCAAATGACACATTTGACTACAATACTACTCCAAACACTTTGCATGCAAAACTTTCCACAGATAAGTTTTATGGTTTTTACTTCTGCAAACATATCAGATTTCACTTAAACCTTTGTACACCTGTATTATCGCCCTGTATGTCACTTACAACAACACCAGTAGTATTTGGCGGCCTCAGACAACAACCCTTGACTGTGCTTCATGGTCAAAAGTATGGGGACACCTGGCAATTATACCTGCATGAAGTAGAGTTGGTATCCCCACTGCAGCTGCAACAGCACCCACTCTTCTAGGAAGACTGTGTCCGTGGGAATTTGTGTCCATTTATTAAGACGAACATTTGTGAGTTGAGAGGTCACAGATTTTGAATGCGAGGACCTGATAGCGAAGACCTGATAGCTCACCACCTCAGATCTAAGGGGTTTGATGGCGTTGAGGTCACCGCTCTCAGGCTCTTCCACACCAAAAGATAAAGCAGTTAAAGATACCGGGTATCTTAACAAGGATGAGCTGTTTGGAAATGTTTATTTTTAACAAGAAATAATGTTGTTGCACTATAAGCAAACAATAAGCAGCAAACACTTTCCGTTTGTCCAGCTGTCTAAGGCACAGTCCTCTATTGTTTCTCACATCAACCACTCTTGGAGCAATAAAAACCTGTCATGGAAATGATTTCTTCATTTCCCTTCTCAAAAAAGAAAGCTACTTTGTTTTTGTGACAGTAATGCTGGCAAGCCTCTATGTTTAGGAAGAATTAAATCAAATCAATCCCCATGCGATCACTATCCACAAATCATTTATCTCCGCAATGTAAGCTTTTTGGGGCCCAACAAAAACTGTCAGTTGACTAAGATGGAGTGTTATTTTTTATCATTTAAAAGGCAAGTCTTCATCTGCTGCCAACACTCTTTTAATGGGATACGACGAAGGAAGCCTGAGCCTGGCAACACAATTCCAACCAAATCAGCAGCATGAAGAAGTATGGTTTCACACAGCCTCTGTCCATTACTCATTATCTTACCGTATATGCAGTCATCCCTCGCTGGTATACCGCAGTTCGAATATCACTCCTTCAGTGTCACGGTTTTTAAAAAAATAATTAATTAATAAATGATCCATGTTTCGTGGTTGGCCATGGTCTATTATGTGTCAAAAATATAGAAAGACAAGTTACATGAGGTATTCGGGTCACTAGGCAGAGCCGAGCCGACATGCTATGGCTGAGATTGGGTAAAATAAAGGTTGTCCTCTCATTCCGTGTGGAAGTGGTATGTTTTTGGCTTGTTAGACCTTCTTCCCCACTCCGTTTGAAACACTTTCTTAAGTTTAGAATAAGTAAATTGGCTAACTAGTTAGCTAGCTTGCTATGCTAGTGGCGGCCGTCTGTTATGTCTTTGCAGTGATACCGTACCCTGCGCAATGAGACTAAGAGGAGTGTAAAAGTGACTATTGGGGTGTTATTTCATGTGTACAGGGCTGTATTTAGAAAGTCCTAAACAGGTTTTCTATACTCTAAGTATGAAAATATTCCGTTTATTAATATTGAATCCTACTTTGCGGAAATTCACTTATCACGGTGAACCAATTAACCGCGATAAACGAGGGACGACTGCATTTTCTTATGTGTCACTGCAGCTGCAGTACATGTTGTCATTTTAAATAAATAGTATCAGAGCTGATGACCTATGACCTGAAATACGACCATTTCGATTGATGATTAACACCATCATTGTGGTTGGATTTTGAACTGGAACAGCATATTTTGCTTGGTACAATAGTGGCAATGAAACAGGAGCTCAGAACTACTGATGTACTTGCTATCTGCCTCTGACATTTCCAGTCATGGCATTGGAAGACAGGTAGCGGCACTGAATGGAGACGTTTGGCTGACAGTCATGTATTTTCCGACAAAATGTTCTCCCCAAACGCCCTGCAGAAGTTTTAGAATAATGAAACATAGTCAAGATACCCTTCATATGAACTGTTTTTTTCTTACAAGTGAATATCAAACTAACATCCGTAACTTCACGTTTAAGGGGCTCTGTCCTTACAGAGGTGACGTATAGTAAGTAAGTTAAATACTAATATATCATTTATATAATAAATCTCAAGTTGTGCACAGGGTCAATCTGCATTCTTCTCCTCTTGGCTGACATGCTTGGATTCCTCCCCACCAGTCTCCGCCTGTCTCCAGTCCCCAGCATCGTCCCATAGAGCTATAGAGACACCTCAACCGGTTACATGCCAATGGTTATCAGCAAACAGTAAAGAAGAATTAGATATTGGATATTATTGGATGAATATTGGAGAATTTGGCGTTGAAATGTGCTTTGTCTGTGAAACGGCAAGAGTAGAGGAGCATTGACCATGAGGTACTGAGGTAGCGGTCGCTGATTACTGCTGGACCTCGACAAGCTGATATACATGGACTTCCAAAAGACCTCGTGGACCTCTTGTGAAGTTCTCATACCCAAATGTTAACGAGGAGTGGCATAAAACTGAAACCAGGAATAACTTAAAAACACAGCAACCACGCAATATGACACTTATACATCATGTAGAACAAAAGTACAACATTTGAAGCATATACTGTACAGGAGTCTGAAAAGATGCAAATGTAGGATAGCGTCCCTTTAATGCTTCGGTTTAGACTTGAACATTTGCTGCTAATGCACATTTGGCTCCTGTTTGACTAACTCCTGAATCAGTGGTGAGTGTTCTAATTACATGTACACAATCTTTACCCACCAGTTGCATAAATACTAAGTGTCTTTGTTAGATGTGGCAATGACCGGTAATCGGGAATTATCGAGAGGCTTGCACCCCCGACAGTCTATGGGCTTACGCAGTGTACTACACTTTTAATTGTGGGCTCAAGGGGAGAAAGGTTACATGTCGGTCTTATTATTATCATTAAAGCACAAAGTGGATCACTGTCAGCTTTAAAGACGAGGGCTCGCAAGCTTTCAGCAAATACCAGTTGTCTTCATTGATATTCTTGCTGCAAGCTATGTGCTAAAAATGCTGCCTGTTACAAAATATTGACTCGACAAATTGAATTGATCCATTTTAGGGCTATCATAACACTTTAATTAATTGAACTAATTGAATTAATTGATGTTAGTGTTCTAAATTGTCATACAATTATATAAAAGTTAACCAATGACAAAACATGTTCTCAGCATGAACTTCGGTGACGAGCATTGGATGTGCATGGAGAAGTGCAGAGGGATGAACACTGCATGAAAGGAAAGTCACCTCTCATAAACACTACGCCCGTGTTCCAATTTGCACGCTTCCATACTTACACTTCAGTATGTGCACTATGTACGTATGCTGCGTACTTACTTCCTGAGGATGCAAATTTGACAGTGTAGTTCTGTCCCCAATCTATGACTGTCTGTCCATGAATGTCTTCTTTTTCTCGCTTTTTAATTGTGAATTGCAATCACTTGAGTTATTCCCTCCTCTTCCTCTGAGTATGATTGAAGGTGGTTAGGGTCCATCGCTGCACACTCACCATTTGGGGTGTGTTATGTGGGTACAAACTAGTTGGAATGCACTTATGCACTCGAAATGTAAGTGTGAGTGTAAAGCCTAGTTTAAACTTGCACACATTTTGTCCCCCGCAGTGGTACGCAATTTTGCGTGCCAATGAGTAAATTGGTTGTAAACAGGTGAGAAGCATGTGTAAACTGTGTGGAGTTGTGTGCCAGTACACAAATTTTGAAAAGTTCAACATTTGTGGCACACATAATAAACAATCAAAGTGTGTCTCGGTGTTTCTCATTCACAAGAACGGGTTAACTTTTGACAAGTCGACGGAAATTCTCATGTAATTTTTGTATCCTCTTGGATCTTCCTGGTGAATTTATGTTAATAACTGATCATAATGTCATACTGTCCATGCCTTTTTTTCTAGTTTATATCTTCTTCCTGCTCTTTCGCATTCTCTTTCTGCAGCTGCAAGAAAATATCGACTTACCTTTTTTTCTGCAATGAAAGCGTCTTCTCCGGAGTTCAACATCTTGTCAGTTCCTTGCAAATGGAGGATTTAATGAAGCCAAGAGGTTTTTGCTGCTGTTGCGTGGCATCAAAGCGGGACCAAATAACGCCATGACTGTTTCATGGACGCGGGGAGTGGTAGTGACAATGCATACTCATGTGGGATCTCGTCTCTGCTATTTGCAGATGATGTGGTCCTGACGGCATCATCAGGCTGTGACCTTCAGCGTTTACTGGGGTGGTTTCCAGCTGAGAGTGAAGCTTCTGGAATGATACTCAGCACCTCCAATTCTGAGGTTATGGTTCTCAGTCGGAAAAGGGGGGATTGCACCCTCCGAGTTGGGAGTGAGGCCATGCCCCAGGTGGAGGAGTTCAAGTATCTGAGGGTTTTGTTTACAAGTGAGGGAAGGTTGCAGCGTGAGGTCGACAGGCGGATTGGTGCAGCGTCTGCAGCAATGTGGTCACTGTACCGGAAGGCAAAGCTCTCAATTTACCAGTCAATCTATGTTCATACCCTCACCTATGGTCATAAGCTTTGGGTCATGACCGAAAGAACGAGATCGCGGATACAAGCAGCCAAAATGAGTTTCTTCCGTAGGGTGAGTGAACTACAGTAGGTCATCCAGACGGAGCTCAGAGTTGAGCCGCTGCTCCTTCACATCTAGAGGAGCCAGTTGAGGTGGCTCAGCATCTAGTCCGAATGCCTACTGGATGTCTCCCTGGTGATGTGTTCTGGGTATGCCCAGCCGGGAAGAGGCCCCGGGGTAGACCTAGACATAGACACGCTGGAGGGATTATGTCTCATAGCTGGCCTGGCAATGCCTTGGTGTCCTCCAGGTGGAAATGGAAGACGTGGCCGTAGAAGTCTGGGCTTCCCTACTAAGATTGCTGCCCTTGCGACTCGGACCCGGATAAGCAGAAGAAAATGGATGGATGAATTGAAAATGCGTGCAAGTGCAAAAACCTCTTTAGTAAGTAAGTGCGCAAATTGAAACACAATCTACATGCATCCTAACAAACCATCTGTCTTGTTTGCCCAAAATATGTTCATGTTCATGTCTTTGCCCTCAAACAGTGCTGTTTCTCTTTGAGGTGCATGACGACAGCTGAGTATTGACCTGAACAGTTAGCACCTCTGTGTTGTGTGACATGTTTGAAGGCTGCTTGTTCTCTCCAATATAAATCAGTGCATTTCTCACTGCACTGGACAGAATACGCCAGAGAGTTTTTCTGGGTATGGGATATCCGGTCTATGGGATGCACTGGCCTTTGTCTCTTTGTCTTTACCAGGTTTGAAGCGTACTGGTATGTTGTGTTGGTTAAAATTCTTTCTCAGTTTCTCAGATGGATTTGATACATATAGAATGACAATGTTGTTACGTCTGTCACTCTTTTTCTCCTCATCCAACTTGCTCTTGTTTATTCTGGAACAAGGTGCACTTTTTGCAAACGACCAGCTGGGGCAACCACAGGTTTTGAGGGCATCACTTCGGTCCTTTGGCTTGTGGGCTGGTGGGACCATTATCAGAGGGGTGAGTCAAAGAGTAGGTGTTCATCAGTCATCATTAGAGTCCAAAAAAGGCATCGTGTCGTCTTTGACATCCTCACGTGTGAACTTGATGTTTTTGTCCACTGAGTTAATGTGCTCGGTAAAAGCAAGCCAAGAATTGCACTTTCCGATGCGTCAAAGACAGAGACGCGTTTGCAGCTTTCCAATAAATTCAGTGTCTAGTAATCATCACACCTTTCCTCATCTGGTACCCTTCTGTGGTGGCTTCACAATTAGCACATAAAAGCCAAAGACAAGCAAAACACATTTGCAGAGATGCTCACTGAGCTGATGTTTCAAGAGGTTTGACAGTAATTCAAGCTTTGGATTTTTACACAACTTGAAAGGTGTATTTTCACAGATGATACTATTGATCATGAGCAAAATATGGTGAAAGTGGTTAGAAATGAACCCACCCCAAAGTAGCTGTAGAAATCTCTTAAGGTATGAGGATGAATAATGTCAGCCCTGAAGGTTTTTGGCTACCTGCTGCCTTCAGGGTGATAAACAATGACAGCTTCTCAGCTGCCACTTCTTTGAGTGTCTTTGCCTGTCCATGAACTCTGGACTCTTTTAACACCTTTAAGTGCACAGACATCTGCTCACACTGTGGGAGCATCTGCTGTACACTGGGAGAATGACAGGGAAGTGGGAATTTATTTGGAGGCCAAAGGGTCATTTTAAACAGGCCGTATATTCTCCAACAAAAATAAAATAAGAGTAAGGAAGACAAATATCCTAAAAATAGACGACACATCATTTAAAAAGTGCAAATGCAGGCCCCATTGATTTCTTTTGCTTGGGGCAATGATGGCCTCTTAAAAAAATAAAGTTTTACAACCCAGGAGAAAGAGAGACAAAGTTCTCACAATTGGTTCTCAAACCAAACAAAGAAAGCGAGTAAAACATCCCCAAACAGTTGTCAAAGTTTATTAATAAAGATGTTTTTCTATGAAAACCTTGGCCAAATAAAATATTCCAGAGTTGTTGTTGGAGGTTTGGCAGCAAAAGATCTTGGTGGAATTTAAGCAGAGACAGCAACAGTGGGACTAACCCCCCTCCTCTGAAATGTCCCCCTCCACCTGTCTCAGGGGCTATGCACACGGAAACATTTTCAGGTCAAAACGGCAAAGCATCGTTTCAGCGTTTCGTCCACAGAGAAACGGCGTTCTGGGTGACGTGGGATGGTATTTTTTGAAAACGGCTTCTTCTATCGACGACTGAACCGCTGTTTTACAGCCGTCACCAACCCGTCGTCGTCACGTGACTAGACGTGTGACTCACCCCAGTCGACATTCTACGACATTTTGTTGTCTTATTCTCCAAAATGACCCGTAGAAGTCATTCCACTTCGTCGTCAGTCTAGATGAGCCTTGGAAACCGGAAGACGATGGACTTATGCGCATGCGCTCTTTCTTTTTCTATAGTTTGGTGTGTCACGCGGTTCTGTCTGCGTGTCTGTTTGTCTTCACATCCGGCACAGTGTGGACGCGACTTTTATTCAACCCACCAAAACAAAATACATCTCAAGAACGTTCCCGTGTGGACAGGGCCTCAAACCGCATCAGCTGCTTGTATGTGTCCCCTGCAGGGGGAATCCAAATCATCCAGGGGTGCTGTCCTGTCCAGGAGCCTGACAGCCTATGGAGAGATGACGTGGCTCACAGCGCAGCTTGGCTCCCGCATATCAGAGGCACGTTTTGTCAAGTGGGGGGAAGGGTGAGGGGGACAAAAGCAGAAAAACAGGGAGATTAAGGAACACAATAACACTTTTTTGCATCATTTACATGTCCACTTGGCACGTCTTTCTTCCACAGGATGAAGGGAAAAGGCCCGCACTGACAAAAACAACACACTGGAGGACAATAACATGCAGAGGTCACTTTATTTTTGTGGTACTGAGGAGTCTTCTGCCTGTCTTCACCCTGCAGTAAAGATGCAAGATGCAAAGAAGTAAAGATGCAGATACCACTGGTGTGAAATACAACCAATATTAATTGTCAAGGAAAGAATAGGGAATTTGTGCTTTTGTGAGTTTATTAATAGCACAAAGGCAGAGAAGTAACGTGTGGGACTTTGCAGGAGAGATATGTAAAAGGTTCGAGCGCACAACAGGTGCCAAACAAAACAGAAGAGATGAGAAAAACATGGTGGGGTTAGCAAAGAGCCGGGCTTCCCGCTAACACTGTGTCGCAAACAAAAATTAGACTGTGTAGCTTTGAGTGTGTCTGTAGGATATGAAGGTGCTTGTGTGCAAAGGATGCACGTTTTTGTGTCTGCAGCTGGATGTGTGCAATGTGTGAAAACAGTCCAAGGAAATGAAGAAGGCTTGTGTGATGCCTTGCTGCTCTGTTATGTTCATTACTCCACAGCGTGTGTAAGTGTGTGTATCTGTCTGAGTGTTTTGCTTAAACACAAATTCCTAAGACACAGTAGGTGGTATGGAAAGCGTTCCCCGCACCGTTTTGGATGTTTGGTTGTCATCATTGTGTTGTCAGTGTGCCATCACTGACGGAAACACATGAGAGATGCTGGCACAGCAGTGGATTAGCCTACATTCACTTGGCCCGATTGACAGTTGGACCACAGTATTCATTCCTTCGCTCCCCTCGAGATGGTATATCTTGGACCTTGTATTTTTGTGGTGGAAATGCTATGTTCACTTTCACAGTGGTGCACTACTACAATACATTGAATAAAAATATGCTTTTTATTGTTGTTGGTGTACGAACTGCACCACGTCATCATGAGAGGTGTCGCTAACATTTAGAGCCTCTCATGCAGCTAAATGACAAACAATAGCTAGACTACCGGTGTTTGAAACTCCTCTCAGCATGGTACTGTGGAGTTTGACACAATTGCAAACTACAATCACAATAAGATGAATGTCTTCCTCTGACACTGTCAAACATAACTGAGCATTATTGTTTCCTCATGGGGGGCACTGGGGTCAGATACAGTAATATTGGCCAGTATTGTTTTGTCTGCTAATTCAGGAAGTATTGCCTGGATTTTGACGCTCAAGTGATCACCTCATCAAACTACGACGTCCTCCACAAAGCAACAAGCTTGCTAGCTCAGTAAGTCCGCAGTCTGGAATTATTTCAGAGTTTCGCCTTCGGATAGTAAATATGCAATTTGCAATGAAAGCACTGGTTCTTCGAGGTGGGAGTAACGAATCTTCCTTTAGTACCTTGAATCTTATGTAACACTTCAGGAAGAATCACTCGGAGTCACGCGCAGCGTTCAGCATGTGATATAAGGATTGATACTGAACTGTCGATAGCTCTGATACCAGATCTTTATGCTCTAAAGTCGATTCTCAAATAAAAAAAAATGATCCTTTGATACTTCAGTCATTTGAACTAATGTGTATCATGAACAGGAAAACAGTGGAAAGTAACTCATTGATTAAGATCTTGTCAAAATGATACGCGGCTGGTGGGAACTACTTTTTCTTCCGCCTGGGTAAGTATGTCATGCGTAAGCGCATTACATTTATTTAAATGGTTCAATGTATTTATTGTATTTGTATTTGCACAAATTATCAGTATCTCTGACACCAGCCTGAATTTTACTCAGTATATCGGATTGGAAAGGAAATCGCTACCAACTGGCGGTACTGGAGTACTGAATTTATAATTTCACTGATTGTATTAGTCCAGAGTTTCATACTTTGCACTTTGTTCTTATACAGATGTTTGTGCCGCAGAGAAACGTGTAGCTTTCGGTTGATATGCGAAAATGAGGTCCTGGACAATATCGGCATATCAAACATCGGTAAGAAAGCCAATGTTGAGCATCTCTGTCATAGATGATGCCCGGTGGGATACACTGTGGTCGTTACTATGCATTTCTAGTTATTATGGTGAAGGCAGAATTTGCAAAACAGGTCTTGTATTGTAGCTCATTAGAATGTCCAGATGTACCTAATATCGTGGGTGGGAGACTTTCTACTCACCTGAGGTGTATTCCATTAGCCTGTGTCATAACTTGTAACTTGAGAAAGTAATTACAGGTTTTTGGATCCAGAACATATTGGCATAAACTTTTATGTCTCTACCTCATATATCACCTCACTCCCATCCTATTCCCTTTCTTTCACACGTAATCACGCTGTAATTGGTTTTCTCTAGGAGACTGAGCTAACTCAGATGCAGTGCCAATATGCACAATATAGTTTAAAGAAGCATGAAAATCTCATGGCAAAACAATGTATAAAACATACTTTAATTCCAAACAGGGACCATTTTTCCCCACAGGATTTAGTGGACATAAATGAGATCCTAATGAGTTGTGACACTTTTGGCAAGCTCTTCAGTACATTTAACATTTCATACAACTTCTATATAATATGTTGACAAAAAGAATACTGATCATTTGTGCCAGATGATATAATAAACACATTTTACTGCCTCAAAGCCTGGTTGTCCCAAAGTTATTAAATGTATGGTCTTTGTTGGAGAAGCCATTATTTCCAGGTTGTTTTCCGTATGAGGTCGTACAGTTCTCATTAGAGCCTTGGCTGTCCTCAGCTGCCTTGGCTCCCGAGAGTTTCAGGACAGACAGCAGTACAGCCTGCTGCCCGATACGTGACATTTACAACAACATTATATCGCATTACATATCGTATATAAATGACCAAGACGTTAGTGATGAAATATGTCATGCTGAGTCATGCTGCCTTGAATCGAGTGACTGAGGCAGTTCGTGGACATTTTAAAAGGAGGTCACAAAGCGGATCGAATTCCTTTGTAAAAGAGATGAACATGCTGTCCTGACACAACCTGTTGCAGAACTCCCTGGTGGTGTCATTAATAGCAGAGAAAGGTGGTTTCGCTCCTCAAGCGGCTTGCCTGCCATTCGGCACCTTTTGGCAGTACAACTTTCTCCCTCTCAGAGTTTAGAAGGCCCCACTGGACAAAAGTGCTGGCTGTGCATTGTTTTGCAACTAGATCAGTTGCAGGTGCTGTTGGCTGCAAGCGAAGCTTCAAATGTTGCCACCAGACCTTCGATGATATAGGTAGGTAGATGGATAGATAGATAGATAGATAGATAGATAGATAGATAGATAGATAGATAGATAGATAGATAGATAGATAGATAGATAGATAGATAGATAGATAGATACTTTCATTGATTACTGTTTGTATTCTTTTAATACATTTTATTTATTGTTTTATTCTTGGACTTTTGTGCAGCATTTTGGTTCCGCTACAGCTGACGTAAGGAGCTATATAAATAAAGCTTGATTGATTGATTGATTGATTATTCGTCTCCAAGAGAAATTCACATTTCCAGCAGCTCTGCAAAAATGCCACAATAAATTTAAACACTTAAAAATAAAACAAAGGAAGCAAGATAGGATAGATAAGAAAAATAAGATTATGCCGAGCAGCAGCATGATCTCCACAGGCTCAGAAGACGAACCAGTTGCCAATTATTGCTTTTTTTGTGAATCGGATTATTGCTTGTGAGACCAAAGTTATCCATCCACATGTTGTGCCATTTACCCACATTATGCCATTGCTGGACAGTTGGTGAACTACACTCTGTTGC
Source organism: Dunckerocampus dactyliophorus (assembly GCF_027744805.1). Classification (NCBI taxonomy): domain Eukaryota; kingdom Metazoa; phylum Chordata; class Actinopteri; order Syngnathiformes; family Syngnathidae; genus Dunckerocampus; species Dunckerocampus dactyliophorus. Next base: position 7,855,522 of record NC_072823.1, read on the forward strand.
TCAATTCAGTGGAGCTTCTAACGTTGAGCGCTTCACTGATCAAAAATTCAGAATTTAATCTTTTTTCGTTTTGGAAAAATGGGATACTTAAGTCAGAATGAAATCCAAACCTAAACTTCCGTCATTTTAGTACGTATATCACGTGAGACCTCAGTTCCTTGAGCATCTCAGTGAGTTCTTTTTGTTGTCATCATTCCAATTGCCACTGAAGGTGATAGTGAGCCAAACACAAAAAATGTGATGGTAACCAGAGAGCTGAAAAAGGAACTCATCAGAAGATGGGAACGTGGTATCCATAAAATATGGTGAAGTGAAGAACTGAGTGTTGAGTGTTGAGTGAAGGCTTCATTATGCTACAGCGTCACAGCACCAGTAGTTAAAACTGTTCATCCATCCTTTTTCTCTGCCACTTAATGCGGTGTATACCTGGTCACCAGACAATCGCAGGGCACATACAGACAAACAGCCATTCACACCTAACATGTGGGAGGGAGCCAGAGTACCTGGAGAAAACCCACACACGGGGAGAACATGCAAACTCCACCCAGAGAGGCCCAACGGAGATTCAAAGCCAGATCTTCCAGATCTCCTGTCTGTGTGGCCAACTTGCTACCCCCCAGGTGCGACCCGGTTCAAACAACTTTTTTATTTAATTTGAGGAATTTTCAAATTCTCCACATGTACCTTTTTCTATTTAAAATTCTCTTTCAATACTGTTTATTTAGATTTTCTGCGTGTGTGTGTGATATTGTGTGTGAACTGACATTAAAGACTCTGGAATCTTCATCCTTGAGCCAATGCTGCCGATAAAATGCTCACATATCCCGAATTGTTTTGGAAATACCAAATCCTATCCCAAATTCCCAAACTGGCATGAAAGAACTTGCTGTTTTATCTGATAGAGCTCCATCTCAATGTATGATGGCCAGCAGGGAATTCCTTCTAACCAAACAACACGAGTAAGCACTTCATTTTCAGAAGTTATTTCCCTCCCCTGCCTGGTGAGAATCAATGATGCGTATGTGTTTTGGGGAACGGAGCATGGTGGGATCACAAATAAAAGTACTGACCCCAGGCCATGGAATTTCAGGACCGGTATTCGAGGAACATGCCCAGCCTTAAGAGCAGGCAAGCCCAAACCCCCCTCTGGGTTTCTTCAGACTTATACAACACGTCTGCAATACACACACACATAGACACACATACAGCACACACACAACAATAAGCAGACAGTCCCCTACCCCCTTCCTTTTGTTGTTGTTGTTTTCTCTTCTCCCCCTCTCACATTGGAAAGGCATCTCCGCTCTTGAAAAGACAATCTACACTGGCGAGACTCTCGCTTGCATTGGACTTTAGTCAGCCAACAGAGTCGTTGATGCAAGGGGGGGATAAATGAGGTAGGCATCAATGCAAAAATACCCTGGTTCTTGGTAAAAACAAAGTCATCCCAGGTTCAGCATGTGGAGAAACGGAACAAGCATGGCCGAGGCCCAGCAGTATCAGGGTACTGGATGTCAATACAAAGCTCCTTTGAGCGTGAGCATTGTCTCCTCCCTGGCTTGCTGTCTATGATTAGTCAGCAATCTGCTATCATACAAGGCCCTGGCCTACTTCTGCATAGGAATTTGACCTATGACATCAGTCTGCTGCGGAGAGGCCAAAGTCTGTCCGACATAGGCCCTATAAAGTCCAGGTGGAATGGCTTAAAGATTTTGGCTGCTTTGAATTTCCTATCACCTCCTCTCTGATTCATTAGCACGTGCAGACAAACCGCAGAGACATTAAACATATCCTGCAATGTTACTAAATGAGCATAAAAGTGAGCGAATATATTATTCTTTCGTGAAAAAATTATGTGACAGAGACGTGACTCGAAACAGACACAAGGTGAACACAGAAATGCTTTTGTAGTTTCATATTTAGCCACAACTAAAACCTCTCCAGCTCCAACCACAACCATTAATCCTTGCCATATTTTATTTTCTTAACATTAACCAAAGTCGAACGGCCTAAACCTCACATTAACCTTGACCCTCTAACGTCCATTCAAGGGACACAACGATGTCAAATGTGCTATTGTCAAATAAATGTGAATAACATGTCATTTGCATTTCAGGCTTATACGCTCATTTTCCAAAAGTTTATGGGCATCTGAATGCACGCACACACACACACACACACACACACACACACACACACGCACACCCACACACACACACGTACAATTTTGCACTCAGACACACACAAGCAGGGATAAAGCAGACGCTGATGGAGGAGGGGTTATAGAGAAGAAAAACAGAAAATGTGAGAATAGAAATGGGGGAGAAAGAAGGATAAATCCTCCCTTGTGGCGGCGCTCTCAAAGCGTTTGATTCAAGCAGTTTGATGTTTCTTTCTTTTTTATCAATAGCACCTTTGCATCTATTACCCTACAAAAACATCCTTCAGAGGGAAAGGGGATGGGGGAGTAAAGGGGCTGGAAAGGGGTGGGGGGGCCGTCTTTGGTGGTTAGTGTGGGAGACAACCTCCTTGTAGTGCATTCCAGGCTTTTGTCGTCCCTGGGAATTTGTTTCCTGTCAACATCTTAAGCCACTAGATAATGCCTTATCAGGCACGGTAGGAGTCTCATCTTTCCCCCCCAGCAATGAGAGAAGAAAATATGAACGAGGAAATACCTTTTAAGTGACAACATTTTTATGTCCGGGATTGGAAACAACCCAGGAAAGATGTTGGAGGTTTTAGAGACCCCCCTAAAATAATCATGAAGCTAAGTGGCGACTAAGTGATGTAAAAAATTGACAGATATTGTTCTAATATGAATGTTTTGGGTATTATTTCATAGCTGCTCGGCCTAATTTATTAGGTGAAACCAAACAAACTCATGTGTGGAGACACATGAGCTTGTTTGGTTTTACAGCCTTGTGTTTCCCAGTGTCTGCACACAGATGTGTGTGTGTGTGTGTGTGTGTGTGTGTGTGTGTGCCCTCTGCATGGCCAGCCTGGGGCCAGTAAAGCAGCAACCACAACCATTCTCTCTCAATTACATCACATTTCCAGATCCCAGCAATCAAACGGGCATTCAGCTGCTGCTGGATTCACCTTTTGTGTTTTTGGTCCCCTCTCCGTCACAGTTACTAGATACATACTGTAGTTACTAGCTTGCTGATTCATGAGCTCAATTATAGCCAAAATAGGAGAGCCAAACATCGCTTAAGCATAATCAATGCCCACATTGCATGATGGTGGGTGGGGCAATGTGGAGAGACTTTTTCTCTTTTTGTAGGTGTCGCTTCCCCGCAGATGTACGCGGAGTCTGACAATCTTTTTTTTTGTTTTTTTTTACTTTATTCCTACCTTAACACATTCACAGCAGCGCTCAATTCCAACAACATATCCACTCCTGATCCAAATTTTAAGACCAGTTTAAAAAAATGACAAGAATTTACATTTTGCACTGGTGGATCTTAAAGGAAAACTGCACTTTTTTTTTTTTTTTAATTTTGCCCATCAGCTCTAAAGACATAAAAACAGCTAAAAAGACTTAGCTAAGATCCTGAGCTACCCACAACTGAATCCTTTTTTAAAAATGTATTTTTTTTTAATTTTTAGCTATGGTCTTAAATCAAATCAAAGTTTATCTGCATAGCACCTTACAACATCTCAATGGTGCCCAAGGTGCTTCAACAAATAAGAACAGGGTAAGGTAGAATAAGAACAAAATAGACGTACATGCACAGGGTCACATCTAAAATACCTACAATAAATGTGTCAAACGCCAGTCTGACTGAATACGTTTTTAAATGAGATTTAAAACCTGAAAGCTCCGTGATAGAACCTAGCGTGGGCGGAAGGGAGTTCCAAAGCTTGGGGGCAAACACAGCAAAAGAGCGATCCCCCCATTTTTGTATCTCGTCCTCAGGGACTTCCAATGTTGTGTGCTGAGAAGAGCGCGGGGCGTAACCCTTTGATCAGCTGGTGAACAGCCTTTATAATAACTTTAATGGTTATTTACAATAAATTGCTTACTCAACGTTTTTTTATCTCACTCCCATGTCTCCTTTTTGCATTTTGAGCTCTCCATAGAATCTCCTTAAGCTCTAACGGTGCAAAAAGTACATTCTTGCAAGTGTTCAACTGGTCTTAAAATTTTGATCAGGCGTGTATCCCCAACTTGCAAACACGTCCTTCTGTCCCTCAGAACAGCACTGTTTCCTGTGAGGCGTATTCACAGACACACCAAACCCCAAAAGCAGGTTGTAGTAGACCATTGGGCGTCAGTGAGTAAAAACAACTACTGAAGTTCATTTGAGCATTTTTCCATTTTGCACACAAAAAAAGAGCAATGGCTAAGGTGGCCCAATGTAATTGCCTAGGATAAAACCAAAGTATCTCTTAATTTTACTATTCTTGCTGTACTGTGTTTGAAAATGACAAAACTGTTCTAAATACAAGTAACTCCAGCCTATAGCTTAGTTGAGAAGAATGTCAGACATGCAAGAGACATTGCAAAGACACACAATAAATTCTATTATGGTGTGTAGTGTGTTTAGCTTGGTTTGAGTTTTCAGTTCATTTGGAGCAGTGAATAAACATGCAGTATGTTAAATATATATATTCATGTCCTGTCATTTATCTTTCTGTTCATAAAACACAATGGGGAGATTATATAACATAGTTAATCATGATTAATTCATTTGTAAACTATGATTAATCAGATTAAAAATTCCAACCTAATCATTTGACAGCCCTAAAAATCAATCAATTATATATTACAATTATCTGTATTTATTGGTTGTACCGGACAATTTATCAAAGCAAGTGCTGCCAGGAAATGATTGTGAAGATGTAAAATATCCTCCTAAGTTATGTTGCAAAGAGGAGAAACCTTAAATTTGCCTCATTTTAAATGCAAATAATAACTAATAATTGTAATATTAAAAAATAAAATAGTGATTTTTTTTAAAATAAATTATTTCATACTTTTTCCTGCCCCGTTGCTGTCCTCCCATTGGTAATCAAAATGCCAGTGAATGTGACACTGCTGCGTTCTCTTCCTGTGGCATCCCTGAGATCTGCTCGCAGGGAAGTGACCACGAGTGCGTGGTATGTTGGCAGAGTAAACAGTGGCTGGTGGAGGCCTGGACTGGGCTTATCGGGTCGCGTCTGTCTCACTGACCCTCCATTCCCACTTTGTTTGGACATACTGACCGACGGGTCACACTTCTACATCCTCCTCCAGATCTGTACCATTATTCCCACAATATCATGTTGTAAAAGTGAAAGGCCATGTTTTACTTCTGTACTTGAGGGCAAACAAACAGCCGGAGGTGCTGTTTGGGAAACCAAACATTGCATAAAGAAGCTCTACTACTGTGGGATGCTTAGATAGTCACCTCACATATGTGCCCCATTCTACAGAAACAGTAGGGAAAGGTAAAGGCATGTTGTGGGCCATTGACAAATATTTACAGCTCACTTGGACAACAGCAGGAATGTAAGGGAACGTCTCTATCAGTCGTTAATAACCCCCCTCCTTCCTCTTTCACCTCTGTGTGTGGTACCACTGTGTTGTTCAGCTATTCCCCAGGTTTGTCTGTAGCCTGTCAGCCTGTCAGATTAAAGCCTGGCTCTCCTCGTCGTCCTTAAATGCCAAATGCTTTGTTTTCATTGAGGAGGGGTGCAGAATGTGTGTGATCTCTTGTCGGCCTCCTTCTCATCCATCTCTGCCAGAAGCCGAAGGGGCAGAGGGGCTAAAAGGGGGTTCAGGCGGGGGCAAGGGGCAGGGTCACACAGGGGGAAAAGCGAGGTCAGAGGTTAAGCTGGGTTACCCCAAGCCTTTGCACTACAGCGGAGAAGAGAGAGATGCCGAGCAGACACAAGCACACGCTCCAACATACACACTTACGTGCACACTTGGGCCACCAGTAATAAAGACTTTCACTGACATTTCGCTCATGTCTGCAACACTGCGGTTATTCATGCACAGCGTGGCCCCTTATTGAGTGCAGATGTTGGGCTGTAATGAGCAGTGGCTCTGGCACTGACAACCCAGTGATGAACACAGAGCTGCACTGTGCCTGAACACGGAGGAAGAGAGAAAGTGAATGAGATGAGTCTTTTCCAGGTGCAAAACTTATCACCTGTAAGACTCACCTGTGGAACTGTCTTGACGATACTAAACCTGTTTAATTCATCCCACCTGATATGTACTGTACACCCTTTATACAGTATATGTGTGCAAGCAAATCTCATTACAACAGTGATTTTGTCCATGTAATACTGAAGTGATTCCTACACCTGCTATCAACCTGTCAGGTTCAAAGGTCACCGACCAATTAACCTCATTCTCACAAACATTGTATATATTATATGGACTAATATTAAGGCACCTGGCCATTACATCTACAGGAAACACACATTGAAGAATTTATTCTTCATTGAAGGCCTTCTATAACCCATTCCCGTAGAACGTGATCGGAGATCCCTGATGTTGACCGAGAGGGCCCGGCTCACGATCCGTTGTAGGGCGTTTTGATGGGGTTGAGGTCAGGGCACTTTGGTTCTTCAACTCAATCAAATCAAACTTGGATACAAACATGGTAAAAATGAATGTCATACTACAATAAATGGTATCTTTTGGACAAGGACTGAAGGTTGTCACCGCACATGAGATGTTTTCTTTCCTGCAATTTGAGGATATCCTCTTTTTTTCCTGTGCAACTGCACTTTTTATGGGCAAGCTCAGCAAAGCTAGGCAAGGGAAACTATTGAGTAACTAATGAGTTGACATTTGAAAGTGTTTTCACTTCCTTGTAGGCCAAAAAGTCAACGCAGTCCTGAGGGTTAAAAATAACCTGCGTCATCCAGTCATTCATCATGTGAGAGACTGATTGTTTATTCATTGACCAGTTTTTACTTTTGCTGTTTGAGAAAATATTTAAAAAAATCTAAAATCTAAATAATAAATATGTATATAACAATATAAAAATATTTTTAAAATATCCCCTAAGATAAAACATATTTTTGTAGATAATCTACTAATTACGGGGGTTTGTGAACGTGAGGACGTAGGTGAGGACATGAGGATAAACTGGTCCTCCACCCATGAATTTTCTATGCCGCTTATTCTCATCAGGGTGGCGGGACCAACTTTGGTCTGAAAATAAACTGAAAATAAATAATAAAAAAATAAAAAATAAAAAACAATATTAGGATATATTAGGAAGACAGTAGAGAAAATACCCAGTTTAGTATTAAAAGCGGTTACGTAGAGATGGGTATTTTTTTAAGTTGTCTGGTTCTGACATAGTGTCTGGTTGTGGCTGGGCCCCATGAAGTATTGGGAATAATGCTGGGAATCTCAGGGTACCCCACAATCCGGTATGATACGCGATGCATGGCTCCCGATAATGATAATATCTCGATACAGTGATAGGGTGAAACAAAAAAATAAATACATTTCATAGTTTGTATTTTGTTGCATTCAGCCGGGATCAGCTCCAGACTACAAGCAGCAATGGTACAAAAAAAATGAGGATGTTTTAGCAACATAAGTGGAAACGGGATTTTAGTTTCGGTGTCTGAAAAACAGTAAAGCTATTTTAAACTCATTCAGAAAACACAACATCTCATGTCTCCCAAGTAGATCAATGCTATAAAGTAGAATCATATCAAAAATAAATATTTTTTAGAGCATTTACACTACGCCTCCATGTCTAGTCGCGGGCCGCAAAATATAACCGCGGGTTTGAGACCTCTGATTTAGTACAAGTTACTTAGTTTGGTACAGATATCTTATCTTGGTGTGTTTTAAACTGTGCTCTGGTGACATGACACACACTAACTGAGGAGACCTACATAAATTACTACTTTTTAAAGTATCTGATACATACTGTACATACAGTACATAAAGCTCTATGTGGGTCATTCTCCCAAGAGGGGTACCAAAAGCGTGACATCGCAAGGAAAAATGTAAGTTATGAAGTTTCACTTGCTCTGTTTCAGTTTATTAAGAAACATTTACAAGAAAATATCACATTCTGGTATATTTTATGGCAGCAGGGCACTGTTTACTGAAATCTCAACTGTAACATTTACATTAAAAAATGCTCAAATTTATTTAGTTATTATTATTTATTACTTATTATTATATGCACGTCTCAAACTTCCAGTGTGCTGAACAAGTGCCTCACCGTTTCTTTAGTAATGTGCACTTTATTGTTTAATACTTGAACAGGAAGTTGTAGGAAAATGAGTGAGATCCATGGAAATATTTCCACAGATTTTGGGATACATTTATGAAATCATCATTGTAAAATTGACATTATTTCTTTTACTTTAACATGGACATCACAACACAAGTACAGTGGTACCTCGGTTAACGTCTTCCCCGGTTAGCACGTTTTTTGGTTAACAACCAAAATATTTGCTAAAATTTTGCCTCGGCTTGTGTTCGCCCGCTTGTTTAGCATCCAAAATACCATCTGGTTTGTTTACGCCGCCATTTTGGATCACGCGCACAAGACAAAATCTTGCAATACTTGCACGTGATTGCGCAATGCATTGCCGTTTTAGAGCAACAACGTTTGTTTACTTGTTGCAAGAGAGAGATACACGACGTAACAAACACAAAAGAGAAAGGCGATGGACCGTACTGAGACAAGCGTGCAAGACCTCTGAATTTTTCAGCTTAAAAAGAAGACGGTCGTCATTTCGGAGGTATGTAAATGTGACGGTGAGGCTCAGTCATGCATACACCGCATCCCACGTCACGGTCTACCAACCCTCGCTGGCTCCCCGACGTCACTTTAAAATGATCTATACAGTATTTAACAGGAAGGTACATGTTTATTGGTTCTAGAATGTTGATATTTAGTTTGATATATTATTTACATTTTTGCAAATTTTGGTTGTAGCAAATTAATTTATGTTGTGTTATTTTGTTAATTGAGGGTTTTGTGTTTTTTCCCCAGCAAAACTAGGTGAAAGTGATGTTAAATGTTCAGTTGTGCATTCATTTGTCATTTCTAATTATTTTTGCATCTTATTCTGCATGTAAAAACTATAATTATTGTCTATGAAATGTGTTTTGTGTTAACACTTTTAAGGGTGTCTGGAAGGGATTAATTCGATTTACATTATTTTCTATGGAAAAATTTGCTTTGGTTAGAGTCCATTTTGGTTTGAGTCTGGCCGTCTGGAACAAATTAGTAACGTTAACCAAGGCACCACTGTATAGGAAAAAAACACAATTGAAAGTTATTGTAAAGACAAACAACCATTCACACTCACATTTAGAGTCCGCAATTAACCTAACATGCATATGGGAGGAATGTGGGAAGAAGCCGGTTTACCTGGAAAAAACCCACACACGCATGCGGAGAACATGCAAACTCCACACAGAGATGCCCAAACAGAGATACAAACCCAGATTTTCCAGATCTCCTAACTGTGTGGCCAACATGCTAACCACTAGGCCACCGTGCACCGTGCAAAATTGTTCTGTGTAAGATGAATAGTGAGGCTTTTTCTGTGATTTTTTTTTCACAGTTGACCATTTTCTGTCTTGTTGGACTGACCAGTAATGATGCGTGCTACCACTGATTTCCTTTCCAATCCGATATTGAGTAAAATTCAGGTATCGGTGACACCGATTCCATACTGATATTTTGTGGAAATACACCTTATGTGTCTGTTGTGTATTTCAAATCATAGCATAGCCCATAACATAAAGAATTAGTTATTTAAAACACTGAAGTAGATCTCGGCTAAGCGGAAGAAGATGGATGGATGGATGGATGGATGGATGGATGGAAGTATATTGAGGTAGCTGTGTGTGATTTATTGTATAGCCAAGCTTATATACATCAACATATAAAACAAACATTTGATAAAATCATACAAAATATATGACAATTCTGTGTTAAATACTAAAAAAAGGAAAATAATAAAACCATTCAATAAGTTATTAATTATTAAGAAATACTATAAGAAGAGACAATTCACCAATGGCTCCGTTTATGATCATCCATCGTTTCAATGGACTGCGAGAGAGTGACTGTGCAGTGTGCCGCTGCGCTTACACATTACGTACTTACCCCGGCGGAATAAGAAGTAGCCCCCAACAATGTTCCAATTATATTAAACAAGCGATATTTTAATTTGAGAATCAATCACAGCCTGTAAAATGCTGGTACTGGAGGTATTGATATTTCAGTATTGATCTGCACATCATGACCAGGGGTCTGATCTATAAAAATGTGCCTGGAATTCCGACTAAAAGTCCCCGTACGCCAGAAACCCAAAATGTGCATACGGACAAAAATATTCAGTAATAAAAAGTGGCGTACGCACACTTTCAAGCAATTTGTGGTTTCTAGATTCCACCTTGAGTAGAAGTGTGCGTAAATGGTAAATGGTGTTTCACCTGTATAGCGCTTTACCACCTCCCAGGCACTCAAAGCGCTTTGACACTGTTAGCACATTTACCTACTGATGACGCAGCATCAGGAGCAACTGGGGCGTTCAGTGTCTTTCCCAAGGATACTTCGACATGATCATGGGATGACCGAGGATCGAATCCGCAACCTTCAGGTTGCGAGACGACCACTTCCTTCTAGGCACATTGATTTCACGGTCCATAGCAACGAATGTTACTTCCATCTACAACAGAAGCATAGCGTGTGTTTGCTACCACTAATCATGGCAGACTTTGTGAGAGCCGTCGCCACCGACTACTTTTTAATGTGACTTCTCCAGGCAGAAAATAAAGTTGCTGGGTGCTAGGCAGATCCAGCTATGAAACACTGAGCCATTATCGTAGCGTTACCATGTAGCACATGGACAAAATGAGACCATATTAAAAGTAATTTACAAGACTTGCGCTCCCCGTGGAGCTGGTGCATTCAGCATAGTCCTCTGTTAGAAAATATTGAGAGTAAACGAGCATCTACCTGATTCTTCTTTGCGACGTCGTCGGGTCTAATTTGAGATCCAGTGTCCACTGCTTTAGTCGGTCCGGATGTTTAGTTGGTAGAGTGTGGAATCTCAAAGTTGACCAACTTTTCAGCTTATTGCCACAACCTTCTACTATACATGTGCTAGGCATGATTTATAACCTAGCATTAACTTTTCCAAACTCACAGGCGATGCGGCTCCAGTAGCTAATGTTAGCTCTTGGTAGTGGCTTGAGGCGTGAGTTGCGCTGCGAGTGAGGCATTGTCACTACACCAGAAAAGTAGTTGCTCTGTCTTAGCTACTACAACAACAATGTCGCTGTGGTTTGTTAATATGCAAGACACGTTATGTAAATGAAACATTTTTTTTTTTTTTTTTACAGCTTTATAGTTCAAATAGGTGAATCCCATTACATGCATTGTTAGCTGCCTCATGCTAGCCGTTTTTCTCTGTTTAGAACGCACAGAACAGGTAAACACATGTGTGTTCATGTCTCACTTAAAGAATTGTGGATGTTGGGCAAAAAAGTGCAGTTTTCTTTTAATGGTGTTGCAATCACACACAATGACATTCGCGGCAGGGCCCGGGAAAGATGAGGGCTGCAACAGGGGAACATCCACTAACCCACTGCATGTGTCTGTGTCTCTGTCCATGGTGCTGAAGAGGCCATTTACACCCATAAACTTAGAGAACATAGAACAGACTGACATTTTCTCAGCAACTTGGTCAAACAGAAGCAGAGTTCAGAAAAAAATCCTTTTCCCAAAAAAGGCCTTATCACAGTTGCTTATTTTTTCAGAAAACAATGACTTCTTTTATCTGTTCTTTAGCATTATTTAACTGTAAATTCAAACTGTAACTGCAGATGTGATTTACTGCCAGGAGAATAGACGAGAAACTTTGAACATGTGCCGCACAACATGTCGTATGGTCACATATCCAGTGGCACGTGTCTGATCCGGTTGTAGTCTCCTTGAATGCCAGAGGCAGCTGGGTTTGCATGCCCTTTGCTTTTGCTCTTTATGCCAGTGCGCAAGTTCAATGCACAGCTGTTTTGCTGCAGTTTACATAACAACTCACCTGTAGAAAAGCTTTTGCGCCACTTGTCAACATAAAATCATATATTAACTCTTTCACTGCTAAAGACGTCTTTTGACGTCCTTTGATTTTTTTTTGCGGGAGCTACAGATCAAAGTATTATTCATCTTGTGTGAATTAGCTTGTAGGCAATGTATTTCTGTACCAGTAGGGGGCAACAGTTCTCTTTTCCTTCAACCGGCAGCGACAGGCTGTCTATGAAGAAGACGGATTGGGAGTTGAGAGAGGAAAATGGCGAAACACATGCAGAAATCGAGCTGAGACTAAAAATACAGGCAGCTAACACTGTCACAGAGCTTGTCTGGCGGTGGATCTGCCTTTAGTGGTGACGCGATCGCGAAAGATAGAGGTGACATTGGTGATGTAGGTGACGTAGACACAAATGCAGTTGACAATGGCAGCCAAAGCAACAAGCTAGTGGTTAGCGTTGCTGAGCCATGTGGCGCGACACCGGAGCCTGACACCGGAAGCTGTTCAGAGTCGGGTGACTCAGAACCCGACCCTGATTCTTCTGACAAGTGGCTGCCGTCCGGATCGGTCGGCAACAGGGATTCATCCCCACATCCGGCAGACCCCATCGTCACTCTGCTTGAATTTGCTTCTCTGCAGAAAAATCTCGTTTTCTCATTTTTTTGGTCAAAATCAGGTGTTTTTTGCTGAAACTACCCTATGTTCTACCGCCAATATCTAAAGACCCAAAAAGGCTGGAAACAAACTTTTTTTTCTGATGAAAGAAGAGAGTCTAAAGTTTCTTTAGCTAGTTTCAATGTTTATGTAGTCCTAAAACTCAATATTCTGTGGGTCTTGAAAGTTCAGCAAAAATGCCCCAAAACTCTGGCAGTATGGAGCTCTCTGCTCTGAACTTGGCTGGCAGTCAATGGGTTAAAGAAACATGTACTGCATTAGGTGGGGCAGCTCTTCTGGTGGACATTCTTTTTAAAACGGCCATGTCTACAATTCAAATCTATTGAAAAATGAATATGAGATAACTTTCTTCCCATTCTGGGAATGCCATGCCCCCGTTTTGACATCATCCCACTCTCTCCTGTGATGTTAACGCAGTAAGTGTGCTGGGAAGAGGAAAGCACTCACCTCAAATATCATCCACTCACAAATACATGAGGAGATGTCTTCAGTAAATACAACAACAGGAAGTGATCGACTCCATGCAACATCCTGCCTTCTGAAAGCTAAATGAGCGGCTGTAAATAAATTCTCTCCAGACAGTTTCCTGGTGTGCATTTGAGTGCATGTGTGTGCATGTGACTCATGCTAAAAAGAGCTATCCTTGCCACAAACAGTGCTGCACACAGCCCACCACCAAGAGTTTAGGCTCAAACTGTTAATTAGACAAATGTCTCACATCTTCACAGTGGCGGTGCTAACAGGGTGCCTGTGACTCGTTGCGGATGTACGTATGTGTCTTACTCACCTCCAGCCAATAACCATAAAACCCAGAGAACCTGCTGAGAGTTCCTGACCTTCAACCCTAAAAATGTCCAGCTCACTCAAAGTCCACATGAACACAAGCACACCGTCAAAAACCAAGTGAACCAACTTGCAGTTTGATAATTTTGTGAAACAGAGTGATGAAAGTCAGTCCTTGCTGGGTTGTAGTTACGACTGCTAGCGGGTGTAAAGCAGGGGTGAAGCAAACCCACAGCTTGTTTTTTTTAACGGTCGGTGACACATTCTAAAAATACGATGGATCTACTGCTGACAAATTAGCAGAATACTTAATATGCGTGTACCTCTAGTTGATGTTTAAAGGATTAATATTGTAGGAAACAAAAAGTGAGCGAACGTATTCAAAATGCATTTATTTTGACACGACAGTGAAGAAACAATGTATCCCATTTTCACTCTGTGATACTAAAACCGTTGTCTGACACTTAAATCTTGATAAAGTTTACTGTTTTAATATATTGAGTAGTCATACACAAACAAGTCGTTCTCTTCCAATAAAAGTAAAATAAAGTAAAAGTACTCATCCGTTGAAGATGTTGAAAGACATGTTATATGCAGCAGTGTTTACAGATTAAAGCTGTCACATGGTGGCACTGTATTGGAACTGTTGGAATGAACATTTGTGTGTCTGTTGTCTGTGGTAGGGACCAGAAGACCACATCATTAGCTTTGTGGTTGTTTCTTTGTGGAAATTCCATTTCAGGTTCTGTGGTTAGTGACGTCTAAAACATGGGTCCCTATTGAGGTAATAGGTTTTATGGTATGGTTTAATAGTCACTAAATCTTATCCTTCAGATTTAGTGAGATTTCAAGGTCCTTCGTAAAGGACCTTGTCACATGGGGTCTATAAGCACTCAGCATTGACCCTTCCAGTATCACAATGTCCAGTTAGTCGGGCCTGGTCATTGATTCACCAGAGTGGTGATAAGATCTGTTGGCTGCGCTGATAAGTCCTCCCGTGTGCAGCACAAGCGGAGATCATTGACACTTGGCCAGCCAGCATTATGAAACCTCATTGCTTCTGCAGCAATCTATCTGTTCACAGAAGTGAAAGGTTGATTGATCGACTGTGCTCTCTCTGTGTGCTTGGGATGTGTGACATGACCGTTGGTCTGCCCATCCACTGCTGTAAATTCTAACCAGAAAATCACTTTCTAAAATTCTACTAACTTTGCACTGCACGTGCATGCCGGGAGAAAGTCCACCAATTCCCCATTTCATTGAAATATTGTTGAAACCAGAGAAAAAGAGCATCAACAAATATTTCTGCCAAATAGAACTGCATTGTGAACTATACGTGCAACCAAATGACTGTAAGCATTCACTCAATGACGGTCATTGAAAGCTGGTGAGAGAGGTCACAGGATGTTTTGAGTTGTAACCAGGAGAGGT